>NW_027284001.1:0-17500 GCF_046629955.1 Centroberyx affinis | reverse complement strand
CCTGCTAAAATCCCTTTTAGATTTACTGAAGGGAGCGGCTAGCTTTTCTTTTATTACTACAGTCTAATAATGAAGACTGAGTCAAATATATTAATTACATCGAGCATTTTCTTCTTCTGAAGCAGTTTAGCCCTGAAGCTACTGTATAACTTATAAGTCTCATTAAAGCCACACCAGATTCACAATGCATGTGGTTCATTAAGTCAATTTTAATGTGATTTTAATGTAAGAGGTTTTCTCGTTCGCTTCCTCCGCCCAGATTTTTCAAGCACTGCCAGGGTTTTCGACTACACCTCTAGTCTCGAGTCTGGATTTCTTACATTTAGGCTTCTGCTCCTCCTGTCAGTCCCCCTTCAGTTTGAGGTCAGAGAACCTTATCAATGTTGATGGTGCTGGACTATCTGTGTGAGATGTACACTCAGTGGATTAGATTGGTTAGATTAGATGAAAATTGAATGATCCCTATGGGGAAATTGAGCTGTTGCAGCTGCACAGAGTAGGATATAGCAATGGCTATAAATAATGATAGAGCAAATGGAGGGTATAGAATGGAGCGCGGCCGCTAATTGCAACCAATAGAACATATTGGAAAAAAAGAAAATCTGAATTTGCTGCATATGGAAATATGTAAATTGAGGTCCTTGCAGCATATGCAGGGTGTGCAAAATGTACATTGCTGGCTTTCTATGTTATTAGATTTTCAGAGTGAATATGCAAGTATGCACCACTATCAAGTCATGATACCTGGTATACAAGACCAGACATATGTACATACACAACCAGTCAAAAGTTTGGATGCACCACATTTTTCTTTATTTTTACTATTTTCCACATTTTAGAATAATAGTACAGACATCGAAACTATGAAATAACACAAATGGAATTATGCAGTGACCAGAAAAGTGTTAAACAAATCAAAACTATCTTATATTTTAGATTCTTTAAAGTAGCTGCCCTTTCCCTTGATGGAAAGGCAAAGGCTTTGGAAAGAAATTCATACATAGGATCAACTTCACTATTTATATTTGTCTAAGAAACACATTTCAAGCATTTGAGCATAAGCCTTTAGATCAAAATGGCTTTAAGAGAATGAAAAACATAGTGCATTCAATCAGGTGTGTCCAAACTTTTGAGTGGTAGTGTATGTGTGTCCAGATGTGCAGATGTGTGTTGTTAAAAACTATTCACATTATCAACTATATCAAATGCAATAGGACATGTAGACTCTCCAACTGCTCGCTCCCTTTACTGGACCCATCCTGCCTCTGGAGCCTTGTAAACTCCACCAGGAGACGTTTCAGCAGGACTGGGTTACAGCCCCGTAAACCTGCTCACCTATTGAGTCAGATCTCAGATCGTGCCGATCTGTTAGGGAGGGAGGTTTGGATTAAGTGAGACGGATGCAGTGTCTTGTCGGTGATCTTTAAGGCATCCCAACTCTCAAGTTGTTGTGTTGTTGTGTTTCCCCTGGGCTCAAGTCTTACCCGTGAAGATTAGGTTTCCTAGCAGGTCCTCTGTGTCTGTGATGTGGACGGTGTTTGAAATTCTTCAAGGAATGGAGAAATCAATGTGATTATTATCATCTGTGTGTTTGTTGGTCTCACTCTTGTTACTTCTGCCAACCGTTTCTGTATATTTCCTCTCCTGGTGTCATCACAAAAAGGGGTGATATGGTGAAAATTCAACCATCAAAGGCAGGCAGTTTATTCAGTATATGTGATAAGACATATTTCAGACTTTGGCATGGATTCTGAGTGTGGTGAGGATTAAGATATTGTGGCCGCTTGCTGTAGATAGGCAGTGCATTAGTAGAGTAGTCAGAAGTGAAGAACCGTATAAATTGATTTTTCAGTGAAGATTGATGGATTTTTTAAAATCTTGTTGTTGCAGTACATTTGAAATCCATCAGTGATGAAATATATTGTATCTATGTCTACAGTTTTTATTGCTGAAGTCAGTGTTGAAGATAGAAAACTGTGTGTGTGTGCGTGTGTGTGTGTGTGTGTGCAGTAAAAGTTAATATGTGCTACCTGTCTATTCACCTCTACTCTATACTGTAAATCTTGTTGAGCCCCAAAGGCATTTTCCCATTACCACAGAATGGAAATGGAATGGGCTTCACAGAATGGGATTGTGTGGGATGGGATATATGAATTCACAATGGGAATGTGTGTTTGTGTGTGTGTGTGTGAGGGGGTGTGTCATCGGGTCGCAGTACAATACTCAATGCAGCAGTACAGATGATATGGCACCAAATTTCCAGCTAGGGGGGATCATGTCTTTAGCGGCTGTCAGCCCATCGCCTAGGCAACACTGAGGCACCCGGGGCAGGACCCATGGGTGACTGTCACTGCACAGAAAGTGAGCACATCAACCTGGTTGCCATGGTTACGGCTGCCGTCCTGCGAGGAAAGGGAAGTGATGCCACTGCAGCCGACCTCCCCTGGCCCGTGCGTGTGTGTGTGTGTGTGTGTGTGTGTGTGTGTGTGTGTGATGTCAACCAAGACCAAGACCATATTATTATGGATAACTGTAATTGTTATCTACTTACAGTACAGTATCCTTTCACTGTATGTTGCATAAGAACTGTGGTTCATAGCCCAGGTCAGGTCCCTCCACAAAAAAAAAAGTATTATTATCTATTAATTTATTTTGAATAAAAAAAAAATGTAAGTACCAAAAATATAAAACATAAAAATATAAAAATTCAAAATTCTATACAATTCTAAAAACATTATAATATAACTCAAATGTTTTACCATTTATATTGTTTTTTTTTCTTTCTTGTGAAATGACAGTATATATGTTCTGCCTCAAGGCTTCCGTAGTTTTCAGTAGTTCATCAAGTCAAACCGCTTTGTAGCAGCTAATAAAGTAATAACTGCCAAATAGTAAGGAATAACTTGCCAAAATGTAATAAAATGTCCTTCTAAATGAGTCAAAAAAGAAATAAAAACTGATATTTTAATATTGCATTAACCAGGGATTGCTACATTTTGAGGGGTGTAACTTTTTGAAAGTATCCCAATATCAGTCTGAAGATGCTATTACAGTACATTACAATAAAACAGGATAAAACAGCTTTTATTACATTCGTGACCCATTTAGAGGGATATTTTTTCTACTTTTTCACAAGTGATTATATCATCCAGCGGTTATTACATTATCATTCGCTACAAGCCTGAAAAATACAGAACTAAAAATGATGGTAAAAGCCAGAACTGCATGCATTGACTGAGGCATTTTAACACTCTGGAGGCCTGAGTCAACTGCTCAGAATATGACACTTGGTTTCAGTTATCTGTTACTACGGGTATCATGACTAACTGGAAACAGGATTGGATTGCATTGCCCTCCACTGAGTGCGCTTCTGAAAATTGTGTGAAGCTGTCTCCTGCCGGTATGTTACGTAAGGACACACACACACACACACACACACACACAGGGGTCTCATCAGAGTTCAGGGCCTCTGTAATAAAGTTAAGCCTATGTTATGAGTTCCCAGATCCTTTAAACCCACCTAACTCTTATGAAGGTTTCACCGGAGGAGAGAAAGAGAAGGAATAAGAGGAGGAGAGGAGGAAGAAGAGACCAGGCAACAAACACCCAAAGGACAATTATGTACCGAGAGAAGCCGGGCGAACTTTTCCCAACACTGCTTTTCCCATGAGCTCTCTTTTGTATATTCTGCCGGTTATGTTTGAATGTTTGTGTGTGTGTTAGTCCGATACACCACTCCCTGGCGCTCAGCCATGTTAAGGTCTGATTCCCATCACTGAGTCTGTGCCACGGTGTATGCCTGGGCGTGTGTGTGTGTGTGTGAACACCTTCGCCTGGATGTGTGTGTGTGTGTGTGTGTGTGTGTGTGTGTGTGCGCTGTTCAGGGTGTGAAAGCGGCTGCGGTGTAGGGTTACAGAAGGAGATCCATTACTTCACCGTGGCAGCCGGCCTTAATTACAGCTAACTATAGACAGAGAGCAGAGGGAGAGAGAGAGAGAGAGAGAGAGAGGGAAGGAGGGATGGAGAGATGGAGGGATGAGTGTAATTAAAAAGTCTATTTGAAACCTCTAGATTACATCGATGAGGTTTGTGTAATGACTTGCGCAACGCTCCCGTCCGTACGTCTTGGTTTCCGCACGCAAACACCGAATGTCACCGAGTCTCGACTTTCTCTCCCCGCGCCAAAGAAATGACCTGCAGACCTGCTAGGTGTGTGTGTGTGTGTGTGTGTGTGTGTGTCCGTCATAAGTCCCAATTAAATTTTTGTGAAAGGAAAAAGATGTGACTTTGGCACTTTTGTGAAATTCATGAACAGTCTTTTTTTTAATTATTTCTGCAGATGTGTGTATCAGAGAATAACTGAGGAGATGAAGAAGTGATATGTGTGTGTGTAGTACCGTGTGTTCGCCTACTTATTAGGATTAGACCAATATATGGACCCAATATTGGCCTTTTATTATGATGGATATGATGCCATATTTATTGTAGAATTGATCAATACTACAGTGGTTGTCTATAGGAAGCCTTTAACCTGAACTGATTCCAATGAGACTTTTTGATTGGATTCCACACAAGTATGCATGAATATGCTATTGTGATAATTATCATTATTTATTTCAATGGAAAGTTTTAGTGTCTCTTGGTCTAAAAGCTGTGTGAGAGGCTTTTCCACCTTGCCAAGAATACTTTTGAACACCGAATACTTTTTTTTTTGACATGACAGTTTACCAATCTTGAACATCTGCTCAAAATATATCAGCTGAACCCTATTCTTTATTTAAACTTGGACACACACACATACACACACACACGCACAGAGTCACACGCTGACGGTGAAGCTCACACATTGTCAGCGGTGGCATTTCCCTTCTTGTTTGTCCTCCCTAATTAGCAGTCTCTTCCGCTCGCCTGGCCCGGCGTCGGCCAATCAGCAGAGCCCGCTCATTACCCGGGGTTCGTCTCGGGGTCTTTGTCAAATGAAGAGCGAAAGTGACGGCTCAATCTAACCTCCCCGCTCGGCCGCCTCCCCCGCCGCTAGCGGAGGATTCAACGGGGCTATCATCGAGGGGCCAGACAAGACGCTCCCACGAAGCTAATTGAAATGCCACCCTGTTCTTTCTTTTTCTGTCCTTCCTTTCTTTTCTTCTCTTTCTTTCTTTCTCAGTTCTGGATGTCCGCCCTGGCCACCACCATCCCGGTGCCCTGCGGAGCTTTCATGCCAGTGTTTGTCATTGGTAAGAAGCTGCAAGTGGGTATGCGCGTGTGTGTGTGTGTGTGAGAGAGAGAGAGAGAGAGAGAGAGCGAGAGAGGTTAGGAGTAGGGTGGTAATATGTTAATCGGAAATGAATAGTGTGCTGAATTAATATTACAGGTGCCATTCAAAAAAAAAAAAAAAAAGTTGGTACCTTTATCACCCTCTATAAATATCAGATTGAGGCTGAAGTATCCAAAAAGTATATCCCACCTTGCAAATTTTTTCCCTCATAATAAGTTATTGTCTTCTCACACTAAGCTAGCTTGGATGAGAAATAGCAGAGAAACGAGTACTTTTTACTTTCCCTGTGTGGAAGTATTCCCACTACTTAATACCTACTGATTTTTATCGAGCAAAAGAATGAAAAGAACATTGGGCATCAACGCTTCTTGGTTTCCCCGATCATTCACAATAGAGTAGCATCAGTAAATGAACTGAGCACTGATGGTGAGTCTTTGTGTCTTTATGTGCGTGTGTGTACTTCAGGGGCGGCGTTTGGTCGTCTGGTTGGAGAGAGCATGGCAGCCTGGTTCCCAGATGGCATCCACACAGATGGCACCATCTACCCCATAGTGCCAGGCGGCTACGCTGTAGTGGGTGAGTTAAAGACACACACTCCGTGCTGCCGTGATTCTTCACCTACCATTATAGGCGGGGATTTGTGAGCCACCCGTAGTCTCACTCTTAACTTCTATTCCATGAACACACATTCCACATTCCACTTGTCCTACAAACATGGGGTAAAATACCCACATCCCTCTTTTAAACAGGGCTGTTTTCAATATAGAATGAATACTGTAGCACTCACTTTTCAGAGTACTTTCAAAAGTACTTTTAATTTTTTCTTGAGGTCACTTTTAAGGTTTACTCTCAGTTATACTTTACAGTGGCATCATTTGCAGTCATACGCAGCAGAAAGTACCCTCCTCCATTTCGATCCATATCATTAACATTGGGGGTGGGGGCAGTTTTAGGACAAGCACAAAAAATGTAATTTTCATTCAAAATAACTAACTTAAGTGATTTTGTCTTTTCCCTGACTTGTTTCAAGTGTTCCTCTTAAGCTCCTACTTCAGGATTTGCAAGTTGAAAATGCAACTTGTTGAAATTATAAGAAGTTGAACCCTGTGCAAAAGTAGTTTTAATTTATTTTAAAAGCAAGAATGACATTGATGAAGTTTCCAGACCAGAAATCTCAGCACCTGGTGATGTAATTGTTGAGTCATTGGTATAGATCAACAACCCCTGCAGATATAGTATGGTCATTTTGTGCTATGAGGCAGTCAAATTTTTACTTAATGCCCCTTAAAACTTGTTTTTACCTATAATACATATTTCAAAAATATACCATCTGACTAAAGCAGGTGGGATTTTGTACTTTTATGAACTGCATACAGAACATGGAAATGATCAGAAATGGGTGTTGCTGCAAAGTTGCAAACAATTAAACTGACCCGGTAATTCACATTTATGAATTTGGAAAACATTCTATACGATGACAGTCTCAGCCCATAACATCAGGCTAACCCTGCCATTGAGGTTTTTGAATAGCACTTCTTATATTTCAGATCTGGCAAACACCAAATATGCCTACATAACCATGTCGTCACCATTTATATTGGTATTGCATGTCTAATAACATGCGGTGTTGTGATTCCCTTGCCAGTGTGGTAACTGTTGACAGCCGTGCAGATTATGCCACTGTTGCAGGTTGACGGCGGCTATTTTTCTGGGGCGCCGTTGTTATTGTGGTTGTTGTTGATGTTGTGTAGACGATGACTCACCTTTACAGGCCTGACTCTCTGATGAGCCTCTTTCATCTCACAGTGGAACTAGGGACCAAATGTTACGATGGGTAGAGGCAGCATTAGCATTTATCTGTGAAGGATAGGCAGCCATACACAGGCTTAATTAAGTTACCAGCAAGAACAATGAAACCTGCCTTTGTAGCCTCTCTCACCCACCACCTACACCGTCTCCTTTTTCTCTCTCCTCTTCTCTCTCTCTGCGTTATTTTTTATGCTTTCATTCTCTACTATTTTTCTTTCGGTGTTCATCTCATTCTGTCGATTGGCCCCATCTATATTCTCTGTCTGGCAGTGAAGGCTCACCTTGCCCCATGCTGCTCTCTCTCCTTTTGATCTAGCTCTTTATATTGCTCTCTTCACAACCATTTATTGAAAAAAAAAAAAGACTTTGAAGCGTTGAGTTTCCTTTTTTTATATTGCGTTAGCTCAATATGTCGATTTTTGCCATATGGGCAATATGTGAGGAGATGGACTGGGATGTTTGGAATGGAGTTTGAATTTGGTTTGTTGTGCTGAGAGTATATAGAGGAGAAAGTGGAGGCTCTGTGCCGGGGAACTGATAACAGGTTGATGCCTTAGAATTTGTGCTTAAATATATTTCCCAGGGACTGAGTGGGATTTGAGTGGATCAGTACTATATATAATGTATATCATCCAAGACAAGGTTTTGAATTTTTTTTTTTGGTGGTGTTTAGTTTTGAACTGTATAACCGTCTACACTGTACATGTGAAGATAATATTGGTTAGAGTGAAACCTATGATTGCAATAGCCATTCTTTTTTGCATTCTCTAATTGGGATGATTTCTAGTAAATTAAAGGGGCATTGAGTAATAACTTTTTAAAAAACGGGGAGTTCAAGCCAGAAACCCGGTTTTGAAAGCCAGAAATCTCAGTACCTGGTTAAGCAATTGTTGAGTCATTGTTATTGATCAACAATCCTATCAGCCCCCCACAGATATATCATAGTGAAATTAAACTATTGCTCATTTTGCTGAATGACCCCCCTTTGGAATCCCCTCAAGGACCCCAGGAGGTCCCCAGACCCCATTTGGAAAGCCACTGATCTAACCTTCTCCACCTCCCTCCTCTTTTGCTCACCACACTCTCCTCTCCCCCACCCCTAGGTGCGGCGGCCTTGTCGGGGGCGGTCACCCACACGGTTTCCACGGCGGTCATCGTGTTCGAGCTGACTGGCCAGATCTCCCACATCCTGCCGGTGATGATAGCGGTGATCCTGGCCAACGCCGTGGCCCAGTCCCTCCAGCCCTCCCTCTACGACTCCATCATCAGGATCAAGAAGCTGCCCTACCTCCCAGAGCTGGGCTGGGGACACCATGAGTACGTACAGTAGATCATACTGCAGGGATACATGTATATACTAGAATTAGATTTGATTAAATGACACAAAGTTATAAATATGCGTGTGTGGACATTGGGTTGTCCATCCATCCATCCATCCATCCATTCATCCATTTTGTAGCCACTTATCTGGATCAGGGTTGTGGTGGCAAGAAGGACAGCCCAGATGTCCTTTCCCCCTGCAACTTCCTCCACTCCTTTCGGGGGATACCCAAACGCTCTCAGGCCCACTGGGAGAGGTATTTCCTCCAGTGAGTCCTCATTCTACAAGGTGTCCTCCCAATCGGTCGTGCTTGGTACACCTCCAAAGGGAGTCGCCCGGAGGTCATCCTTACCAGGTGCCCGAACCACCACCACTGGCCAGCCACCCTGTGGAATAACCTCATTTTGGCTGCTTGTATCCATTGTCTTATTCTTTCGGTCACTATCCAAAGGTAGTGGCCATAGGTGAGGGTCGGGATGAAGATTGACCGGTAAATTGAGAACTTCACTTTGTGGCTCTTCACCACCATGGTCTGATACAACGGCCACCTTACTGTAGCTGATACACGTAGCTGGTGGTCAATCTCATGATCCTTCGTAACCTCACTTGTGAGTAAGACCCCAAGATAGCTGGACTCCGCCACTTGGATGGGGAAAGCCACCTTTTTCCAGGAGAGAACCATGGCCAGGGTTTTTCCTAAATTGTAAAATCTTGGGTGGGCCACCTAAGGAAAATTTTTTAAAAATCGGCTCGGAAATGAAGAGAAGCCTGTGAAGCTAGTTCAGGCAGACAGCTCGAGTCACGCTACTAGACTCGTGATACACACTACTCATCGCAACTCAGATCAAGTGCCCCCCTTGTAATAAGGCGGTCTATTTAAGCTGCCAAATGCAGTTGCTTACTCTCTCGCGCCTTGCCTATGCTGCTGCTCAGGCTGCTGATCACTTCTGCTCAGTTATTGCAGCTGAGCAGCAGAGATGCCACCCTAGTGTCAATGAACTGGGCACTCTCTAGACCTCAACTGTGCCTTGATATATTGTCCATGAATACCACAAACAGGAGATGGGACAAGGGGCATCCTTGTTGGAGTCCGATTCCCACCTTGAATGTGCTTGACTTAATGCCAAGCATGCAAACACAACTCTTGCTCTTAGTGTATAGCGACCAGATGGCTTATATCAGTGACCCAGCACCTCATAATCCAGCAGCACCTCCCAGAAGATACCTGGAACATGGTTGTAAGCCTTTTCCAAATCCACAAAGCACATATACGCAGGATTATCAAATTCCCATGACTCCTCGAATATCTGCAAGAGGGTAAAAAGCTGGTCAGCTGTTCCCCAACCAAGATGGAATCCGCATTGCTAGTCCTGAATCTGAGGTTCAACAATTAGCCAGAGTCTCCTGTCCAGCAGCTTGGCATAGGCTTTCCCAGGGAGGCTGAGCAGTTTGATTCCTCAACAGTTGGAACACATTCTCTGCGTCTCTCTGCCAATCCAAAGGCACAGTTCTTGAAATACATGTGACATTGAAGAGATGTGTCAACAATATCCAGAGTCTAAGCATTTCGGGACAGATCTCGTCCACCTCTGGTGCCTCGCTTCTGGCTTCCCCTCTGACTTCTGCCAAGGAGATGGGACCAGACAACCCCCCCCCCGTATCTTCCAGCATTGCCTTCTGCACAGAGGGCATGTCTGTCGAGTTTAGGAGTTCCTCCAAGTGCTCCTTCCACCTTCTGACAATTGGGAACAAATTGGGTTGTTTCAACAGCAAATAATGGGATACAGCAAAGAAAAATAGAAAATAAATAACAATATAGCAAATAGGGTATTAAACATAATGCAACCAATGATTTGAATGTGTCAAAAACATATTAAGTAAAAATATATGAAAGTTGTAGCTTGTTGCGCTTTCTAGGGGTTTATTTATTCTTTGTGGAAATTTAATTAGCCCCCTAATGACCTAGATATGTGTTACCTAATTTAGTGTGTTAACAGCCAAGCTGAGTGCACAGTGAGTCTTAATGGTTTATGGCAGCACAGTATTGCTTTAATTTGGGTGTTTCAACTCTAAATAGCACACATAGCTTCTGCGCATGTACACATGAGACCACAGAATGAAACTTTAATTTAAAAATCACACCGTTGGTGCTGTGCTGCTGCAGCAACTTGGGGTGGAAGTGCCTGGCTCAATGGCTCAGCATTACATGGTTTTAATTGCCTTCACTCCCATCAATATATTATACAAACTATACAATTATGGATGGGGTTACCAGCTGCTGCATATCTTGCTCAATGAAACCACACAGAATCACTTATAATTTCATTGTTTGGAACAGTTTATTGCTGTGGATGTTGGCAAATCATTAGGTAGAAATAATAGTTAGGCTGATTCATTTACAAAGTGAGAGTAATGAAAACAAAATTTTATTTCCTCCTCCATCTGTTCATCGTTTTCTAAGTCCGTCCCCTAAGGAGGTTCGTCTCTGTGTGCTGCTCCAGTCCTTCTCTTTCTACATTAACATCCCAGTTGACCTGCCCCATCCATCTCTTCGTTATCTATTCCTCTCTTTCGCTCTATCTCTGTTGCTCTGTTCTCCCGTCTCTTCTCATTATCTACGGCAACCCCGTGGCCTTTCCGCCCCTTCCTCACTCTCCTGTCCTGCTGTCTTTCTATGTATGTGTGTGTGTGTGTGTGTGTGGTTGAGAGAGAGAGAGAAAGAAGCTGCGTGTTAGTTTTCACTCAGCTGTTGCATAATTCCTCATTTCCTCTGTGTAGATTATAACAAGTTACAAACCATTAACACTGTCTGTGGTCGCACGCACACACACACACACACACACACACACACACACATAGGAGAGCAAACACACAAGCTCACAAGGCCTTGAAGCATCATTAGTAGTACAATAATAAAAACTGCACATAATCAATTCTGCCATAACTTTTTCACATGTAATTCTATCACTGCAGGTCAATTAAACTTAATGAAACATTAATGATTGAAGCTTCAAGATGTTAAGTGAAATGAATGAGAAATTGTCAGGAAAACATAAAAAATCCCTTCTGTGTGTGTGTGTCATGAAATGAGACAAATCATGACATGATCATCAATTATGTAAAAAAAAACAAAAACATAAAATCATCTATATTTAATGACACACACCGAGTTTCAAAATTTTAAAAATTGCCAGGGCGTAAAGATGATTGAGAAACTGTCAGGAATCCCTTCTGTGTGTGTGTGTGTGTGTGTGTGTGTGTGTGTGTGTGTGTGTGTGTGTGTGTAAGCAGTCAGCAGACATACACAGAAAGTCTCCTTGAATCATCTATATTTAATGACACACTATGAACTTGAAGAGTTGCTGTGTGTGTGTGTGTGTGTGTGTGTGTGTGTGTGTGTGTTGTTGAGGGGCTAAAGAATAGAAAACCAGTGTAATGATGCAAAAACGTTCTACTTCACACTCTCTCCATCCTTTTTTTCCTTTTTTTTTTTTACCTTTCTACCTCTCACCTCCCTCTCTCACACCGATCTCCACCACTGTGAGCTCTCTGGGTGTGTGTGTGTGTGTGTGAGCGTGTGTGTGTGTGAGTGTGTGTGTGTGTTATAGCACTGCAGCGTAAGAAAGAAGAGGAGGGAGAGAAATGAAACACTGTAGGAAGTGTGGCCCCCTCCAAGCTGTATGTGTTTTTGATTCAAACTGGAAATCCTCCATCTCACTCCCACGCACACACACACACACACACACACACACACACTGGGCTCACACTCGGTAAGGAACACTTGTGTAACGTCGACCATGTGATGCACACATACGACGGCATGCACATTTAATCACACACACTCACACTGACATAGAGAGAATTGGATTTCTTATCTTTTGTTTCTCTATAGCTTTTGCAGATATGTCATACACACACACACACACACACAAACGCACACACACACTGGTCTGACATTCATTTCTACACCCTCACAGTACAGACAATCTTCCATAGATATCCACCCACTTGCTGTTTCTCTCTGTTGGTCATCCCCAAAGACCTCTCCACCCCTGCACACACACACACACACACACACACACACAAACACTCTCGTAGCAGTTCTCATTCAGACCCGCCTCTCGTCTTCCCTCTCATTCCTCCTCCTCTTTTGATGAATCTGTCTTCAGCGTTGGAGTGCCATTTCAAAAAGCCAAGCGGCAAGAAGTGTGGGAACAATTATGTAACGTCATTGTGTGTGTGCATGTGTGTGTGTGTGCGTGTGTGTGTCTCTCTATCTGTCACTCTGTGTCCCTGAGCGTTTCATAATGGCCAATTATAGCTTGTAGAATTGTCTACAGTCCACTATTGTCTCTAGTCATCTGACAGGGAGCGAAGCCACAGGAGATGATCATATTTTCTCCGGATCATTACAAGGATCCTTTTATTGGCTCTCAGACGTACCCCCCCCCACTCCATATACACACACACACACACACACACACACCCCGCTGCTCCTCCACCCCCTGCTCTCTGGACGGTTTGGATGGTCTGTAAGCCTGTATTCATAGCCCTATAAGTCTGTTTATCCAGGCTTAAGCAAGATGGCTGAAATTGATCAGATGTATTGCCGAGCCTCGCAGAGAGTAAAGTTCAATTCAACTGAAGCCAATCAGATTTGATCAACTGCGATGATATCCCGAGGGAAATTAGCCTTGGCAGGCGTTGTTGCCGGTCCGGAGGAATGCGTTACGTTATTCTCTCAGATCCACTTACAAATTAAAAGGGACTGGTTGCCAGTCACGCAGCAAAAGGGAGGGTTTTTTTTTTTTTTTTTTTTCAAGGGCTCTTTGGTTAGGGGAGCGGTTCCATATAGAAACGTAATGGCTCGAATAAGCTATCTGATTTGTTAAAGTGGAAATAAATCAGAAGAAATAACCCACTGTGGTTCTTCTTCTTCTTCCAGTTCATGAAAGCTTTTACGTTTGCTGTTCCAAACACCCGGTGTCTGGTAGCTCTTTCTTGGAAAAAAAATCCTCAAGAAGTGATGTGTTTTACATTTCAATCAGCAGCAGCAACAGCGGTTTGTTTGGAAAAAAAAAACAGAAGAAGAACTGGGTAGTTAGGATGAGCAGTGATAGCCACCATGGCTGAACAGACAGAGAAAAGAGAAACTCAAACTGCATCCACAGAAAATCCAAAGAAAAAGACGTGACAGCACTGGACACACCGTTTGATTGACAGGTGATCTCAGTGCAGAAACACCACAATCAAACAACAATAATCTTGTGAATTACCACTTTAATACAGCTGGTTTAGAGCATTTCATACATCCTTAAATGGTTAACCTTAAGAGCCATGACAACAGTTATAGCACCAAAAAGGGTTCTGCTATGGGACAAGCCCAAAGAACCATTTTCTGGCACTATATATAGAAGCCTTTTTGTTGAGAGTGTGCCTGGGCTGAGCCTGTGTTGCTTTGGAAGGGGAGGTTGCGGGGGAAAAAGGGGGAGAAAAGGAGGGAAAAAGGGGGGGGGTTGACTTTGCACTTCTCGAGGGGTCAGAGTATTGACTCGTCACTGCAACAAGGAACAGAGGGTTGGCCGGAGCGTGCGTCCTGGCACCGGCGCCAGGGCTTGGCAGCGGACGCCACGGGGCCGCTGCTGTCGTGTTCGGAGGGGCTTGGCAAGGCTCGGGACAGGAAGGAAAAGCTGTTGTGTTTACAGCCGGTGTGCCGGGGCGTCCGGTTCTGCTGAGGCAAGGTGTGCTCGCGCACACCCACTTTTTCTCCCTACTGTACGGCACGGGCCGCGTCGAACACCGTAACACACCGGCCGATACCTCCGCTGGCCCTTCTCCCTCCCCCTCCTCATCCACTTCTTCCCTCTCCTCTCTTCTGCTGTCTTCCCTCGCCTTCTTCTCCCTTCCCTTCTCCTCCTCTCCTTCCTCGCCACTCTTCCTCCTCCTTTTCCTCCTTCTCCTCATTTTCCCCTCTTCCCCCCCGTTTTCATTAAAACCTACAAAGCTGAAATTATAATTCAGCGGCTTTATTGGCATGGCTGTTTATCAGAAACAATGCTGCCAAACAATGTAGTAAATATTCATAAACCAAGAAACCGTATATACATTAATAACCTTACTTATATAGCACTTTTCAGAACAAACTGTAAAAACAAACTGTACTGAGATGATACACTGTTTTGTTTTGAAAAATTTGTGTTATACAAAAGTAAAAAATGATCCGTTCTAATGAAATCCTATTGGTTGCCCTAACATTCCTTCCTTTTCTCCTCCTACCTTCCCTCTCCCCTCTCTTTCCCCCCCCCTCTCTCTGATCTCCCTCTCCACTTGATCCACCTCTCTTAATATCCCCCCTTCTCCTAATCTCCCTCTCTCTCTCTCTCTCTCTCTCATCCTCCCCTCAAATTCCTCTCGTCCCAGGAAGTACAACATTCGCGTGGAGGACATCATGGTGCGGGACGTGAGGTACATCACTCTCAACTGCTGCTACCGCGACCTGCACGACGTCCTGCTGACCGGCCACCTCAAGACCCTGGCACTGGTGGAGTCGGCCGGTGAGAGACACACACACACACACACACAGAAAGAGAGAGAATTTAGATTTGTCACTTCACGGTCGGTCGCCCAAACAGATTTGCTCTCATATCCCACTTCACTTATTCAACTGAATGTATCGAACCCTTGATAAACTTTCCATCTCCATTAAGGAATCGCAAAGAACAGATTTCCCCTATCGATAACCGCTCTCCAAAAAAAAATCTGAAGTATTACTCACTACTCATTACTCATTTCACGACTCGCTGGGAGCAGTAATTCATTACACTCCTCGTTAAATGGCTTTTCCATTACACAACCTCCCAAAAATTGGCAATTGCATCTTCTCTTACCTAACCTCAATTGCCTCTCCTGTGAATGAAATAACGGCAATATTATCCTTTTTGCGCAATAAAATCAAAAGGAGTTGGAATTCTTTTATTGTACCAGGAGCAATTCAACCTTTCTGCCATTTCTTTGTCATATAATTTTTGGATAGGGGGTAACAACTTAATTTTTTGATGGGCAACTGTAATATTATTCCTGGGAATTGAATTGAATACTCATTACAGGGAAAAGCAATACAATTACTGTAATGTGTCCTACGCTGTTGATAACCCGCAGGGAATCACTATAAATAAAAATGAAAATAGTCCCGGTCACATGAGAGCTGCGAGGTTTCCACGGGACGCCGGGTGTGATGAAGTTCCCCCCCGGGCGCAGCTCGCTGACGGCGGCGCGTTCTCCGTCCCGCTGAAGTGCAAATTTGGTATTCCAGCTCTGTCTCAATTATGCAATCGTGCAGGAACAATTAGCTGCGGCATTTAACCAAACACATAATCAGCACGTACTGTCACAAAGGCAATTACTTAAAACAAACAAGCTGGCGCCCACATGCACGTACACACACACACACACACACACACACACAGACACACAGATCGCGCATGCACAATTAGATACACACTGCATTGTATGCCCTTGTTACGTAACTCGACCCGGCGCTCTGCAGTGCTGCAACATGTTTGGAAGCTCCTGCGCTTTCTCTCTACCCTCTAAAAGAAGTTTCACTTTCTCTCTCTCTCCTCCTCCCCTCTCTCCTGTTCCCTCTCCTCACTTCCCTTCTCCTCCTCTTCTTCTTCCCTCCTCTCGGTCCACACCTCCACCCTTCTCGCCCTCTTTGTCCTGCTCCTCGTCCTCCTCATTTCCGCTGTCCTTCTCTTCCTTCTCCTGCTCCCCACCTCCTCTGCCCTTTTCCCACTCCATCCTATTCCTCCCTCTCCTCTCTTCTACTGTCTTCCCTCTCCTACCTCCTCCTTTTCCTACCTCCTCGTTTTCCACCGGCCTCCCCCTTTCCTCACCCTACGCCTCCTTCCTCTCCTGCCGTCTTTATTGCCACCTCCTCTCCTCCCTTTCTCTGTCCTCCTTCTGAACCTCCTTCTTCTCCACCTCAAGAGTCCATGATCCTGCTGGGCTCCATTGAGCGCGCTCAGCTCCAGTCGCTGCTCTCCCTGCAGCTGGGGCGGCCCCGGCGGCTGGAGTACATCAGGGAGCGCGCCGCCGCCGAGAAGAAGCGCATGTCGGTGGTGTCCAACCCGGGCAGCGAGGACGGCAGCCAGCGGGCCAATCAGGAGGTCCGCTTCCAGGTCAGAGAGAGGGGCGTGTGGGGGGGTGCGGTGAGCTGAGAACGGTTTTCATGGTCATTGACCGTCAACAGCCAATGAGATTTCTGTGGTTCCTTGTTTCCCTACTGATGTGCTTTCCTGGAAAATGATTCCAGCCATTCAAAAGCTTCCCAGTTCTCATCAGCTTTTATTTTAAAGACTTTTAAAGACTAATTGGCGCTTGCTAGCCAGCTATGTTATCTCCTCAAAATGATGTAACATTATGAAGGGTAATACTAAAGCAGCAAAAGCACTAAAGCAGTGGTTCTCAACGTGGGGTCCGGGGACCACCAGGGGTCCTTGAGGGGGTTCCAAGGGGTCCCCAGCAAATTGATGAATTGTGAAACTTCACGATTATTTAATTGACAAGAAATTAACACAATTAGAGAATGCAGAAGAATGACTGTTTTGATCATAGTTTCACTGTTATCTCTCTACCTACATTACAGATAGTCATGGAGTTCTGGACAAATTCTCAGAGAGAAAAAATCTCATCAAATGGGGGTCCTTGATATGAAAAAGGTTGAGAATCACTGCACTAAAGCATGGTCAAATCTTTGTAGCTGCAGACTGCTACGTAGATGCAGTCAGACCCTCTTGCTCTCCCACAGTCGGTTTGAACAGAGCGATCCATCAACCAGGCTGCTCACAGTGTGAACGCACGATTCCCCTCATTCCTTCTGCTAAACATGTTACGTCACTGTAGCTCCACACAGCAGCTTGTTGTGAAAGAGAGAAAATAGAAGTATTGCTTTGCTATGTTTTCTCAATGTGCACAAACAAACAACCATAATACAGCCACAAACTACAGCTAGACACTTGTAGGTAATATAGGTATATATATGTATTGTCTGCAGTATGTTTGTCACTTTGAAGGTAACTGTATATGTTACCTTA
>NW_027284000.1:0-9915 GCF_046629955.1 Centroberyx affinis | reverse complement strand
GCAGATAACCTTGCTGGTTTCAGTAAATTTCACTTGATTCATGCCAATATGACTTCGTCTTTCAAGAAATCATCATAAAACAATGGAAGAAAATCTGGAAACAATAAACTTTCTCCAAGACAATTTCACTTTTACCAAGAAAATGTCCTGAAACAAGTTACATTCTCCTGGGAAAAAGTCTCATTTGTTGAAACCGGTGAAATTATCTGCCAGTGCAGTGAGATAGTTTCACAAAAAAAAAATCCTAAAATAAGTCTGGAGACAGGAGAAAATAACTCAAGTCTGTCAGTTTTTGCAGTTTCTGAAACTGAGCTCTTTGTTTTGGAAGTGGCAAACATTGCATGTCAGATGTACTTTTCACATGAAAACGACAAATGTGACAAATAACTCTATTTGAAGTGTTGTGGCTTTTCTGTGTGAAATCAAAGACACATTTTAAAATTTTTTGATCTTTGTTTAACCGTTTTTAGTCCTCTCCATACTCAGAATCTCCTGTCACTGAAAACTAGTCTTACAAAAAGAGAGCAAACCCATTTCCTAATAAGATAATTTATTTAAAAAGTGAGATGAGGAGAAGCAGGACAGAGAGAAGATGAGGGTAAGAGGAGTTCTGCTTTCTTTAGCGACCACAAACTACAGATTTTTTATATGTTTAACCTTTTATTTAAGCCTCTGAGATTAAAAATGTCATTTTAAAGCAAGACAAAAAGCATCACAAAACGCAAAAAAAGTTGCAGACAAGCAACATGCGGCGAGGTACAAAAGCAAAATAGAGTCAAAATGAGGCACAGCAAAGTATTTATACAGTATATAGAGGTAATCCAGAAGGGTCAAGGGTCAAATCAAGGCAAAACAAACATGTAAATGAGCAAAAATGCATTAAAAACACATAATAGGCAAATGCAAAAACAGAATTTAGTGCCCAAACGCTCAGAAGGCGGGAGGCGGCCGAGCCAAAACAGATTTTGGCTTCTCCTCAGACTTTTCTCTTTCCTGAGGTGAGCCTGAGTTCTTTTGCACTACGGGGGGCGAGGAGGGACAAAAAAAACAAAAAAAAAGGGGAGATTTCACCGTACGCAAAGTTGTTCTTTTTCACAGTTTCACATTTGTCTGTGCATTAATTGGAGAGCCTTCCCTTTTTAGACGGGAGTGCATTATTTATGGCACAAGCCTCAAACGCAGAGTCTGAAGGCTTCCACTCACACACACACACACACACACACACACACACACACATGCACACACACACGCTATATTTTTCCAACCAAGACAACCGAGGCTCTCCTGACACCAACCTTGTCTCCTGAGTGCGCAGCCTTACCTTAGCGTTCCCCTCATAAATTAAAGTTAAATGAACGCGACTCGGCGCCGGGGAAGAAGTCGTTTGCGGCCTTTAAGTGGAAAAGTAAGTCATTAATCAATCATGTGTCTCCATCACTCCGCCCACTCCCCCGTTTTTAGAACCAATGTCCAAGGGAGCCGGCTGCTAACCGCACACTTTTACATCCTTTTTTTTTTTTTTTTTTTTTTACAAAGATCCTGCGTCTCTCTCCTGCAAGCCCAGAAGGGAGAGTCAACCTACCTAATTTGAGCGGGTTTTCTTTTTTTTTTTTTGATAACTTATTCCATTTTTACACAGCCTTAATTTTGATGTTCCATGCCGTTTCAATCCACTTATCTTTCCTTTCTTTCACATAAACTCCGCATTACCGCGAGCGACTTTTCTTGAGAGAGAGAGAGAGAGAGAGAGAGAGAGAGGGGGGAAAAAGAGAGAGAGAGAGAGAGAGAGAGAGAAGAAGAAGAAATAAAACCTTCTCGCTTTTGGCTCAGCGTGAGAGTGTGAAACTATAAAGAGTTGGTCCCAACTAGAAAACGGCGACAAGCTTTCCACACACACACACATACACACACACATACACACACACACACACACACACACACTCCCGAAGCGGGTCGGTTCCTTACTGGGGGAAAGTGTTTACCACGACTTTTCAAAGTTCAATCAAAGCAATATGATGTCAATTAAAGGTGACAAAAACTCTAACACTTCCATATGCAACGGCGGTGCTTCAAAACCACAGAAGAAGACTTTGGGAGTGGAACTGTTCGGCTGCTGCCAAAAAATGTGCCAAGCGTCCATATGTTCCATAAGGTGCAACTTTTTTATTTTTTTTGGGCGGGGGGGGGGGATTTGTCCTCAACAACCCCAGAGTTTCCTTAGTTACTTCGTTAGAGACAAAGAATGCAGTGTTCAGTTTGGTTTCTCTCTTCTCTTTCGCTTAATTTTTTAATTGTTTTTTTCATTTCAAAGACGGCTGTTTTCTTCTTCTTTCCTTCTGGCCTCTGCTGTAGTTTTTTTTGCTTTTTTGCTTGGCTCCCGTTAGAAGATTTCGGTCGTGTGTAAAAACCTCCCGTCTGTTTTGTTGCCTCTCCCCCCCCCCATCCCGTCCAGGCCAAGGAACGTTTTGGTCCAGAATGAGATATCTATCATTTTGGTGGCTCCAAAAACCTCCAATTTTGGTGATTTTCATGTCTTAGCTTCAACTGGAGGATCATATGCTGCTCTATAGGAAACCCTTCAGCTGATGAAACCGTGTAAAAACTGCAGGAGCGTCAAGGTAATAAAACATTTTTAAAAAATTGTTGACATTTTGGAGATACAAGGTTTCCACCTGACAGCTGTGATTTGGAAAAACAGCGACACAAACCCAGCAAACATTTTGATTTTGAATAGATGTTAATACAGCCTGCACCAATGTTGAAAACCTGTGTAAAATGAAAGTTGAGACAACATTAGTAGTAGTAGTAGTAGTTCTAGTAGTAATAGTAGTAGTAGTAGTAGAGGTGGTAGAAGTACATAAACTCCTTACTCAAGTAAAAGTGCAAATACTCATCTAAAAATATACTTTGGTAAAAGTATCATGGTAACACTTTACAATAAGGGTCACCAAGTTAAGGGTTAGTTAATGCTTAATAAGCATTAACTAACCCTTAATTAACAGTTAACTAATGTGTAATTTACTAATGGTGTTCATGTTAACTAAGGTATTAATTTATACATTATTTAATAGTCATCTTTATAAACTATTAAATAATGTATAAATTAATACCACCATTAGTAAATTACACATTAGTTAACTGTTAATTAAGGGTTAGTTAATGCTTATTAAGCATTAACTAACCCTTAACTTAGTGTACCCTTATTGTAAAGTGTTACCATTTATTTCTATTTGTCTTTCTCCTTGTTTGCATCTGATTCTTTGTGTGTGTGTGTGTGTGTGTGTGTGTGTGTGTGTGTGCACGTGCGCACATACAGTCTGTTTAGCTGTTTAGCTCAAAGTTCCTCAGAGGAAAATCAGCCTGACTTAGTTTAGACAGTCACAACTAGCCAGCACCAGTTATTACTGTAAGCCTGCTTGCTGCCCTCTGCACAAGTTGAATGAATCATACTCCCTGCATAATGGAAGTGTTTTAATTGCAGTTGGGCCGGTCACTGTGGCAGTGAAATCCTTCACTGGGGGAAACGTTAATTTGAGTTCATAGTGCATTTCATTTTCATAAAAACCTGCAGCTGGTGTGCATAAAGTTCCCTCTGTCTCGCTCTCTCGTTTTTCTGCTTTCTTTTTTTGTGATTCATTATTTTTTATTATTTTTCAAAACAAAAAAAAAGAAGAAAAACAATACAATAGCAACAGAAACAGAATAAATTGGCCTGATACCACTCGAAGTACAAGTATATTAAAATAACGGCAGTGAGATACACATCAGGAAATGCCAGCACCTCCTATAACAATACAGAGGGATATAACTATATATACTGTATATATATAACTATATGTAACAAAACTATATAAATAAAAGTGAAAACCAAAGCTTCACACCTAAGCCCTTTAAATAGTACTACTTCACACTCATTCCTAGAGGTGGCGCCGTCACCCAACCCTGCCCTCTCCCCCCCTCCTCTTGACTCACCCACTCACCCACTCAGATCTACAAACCTGTTCCTGTCTCAAAACCTTAAATTCCTGTTGCCTTCCCGCTGAACTCTCCCTACCCTATGTCCCAAAACCTGAGGTAATACAGGCTTTAAGCTCCCTTAAAGATAAAGGAGCTTCTAAATTAATTGTAATACTTGAGTTTACCTTGGTTAAATTGAATGGGACTAAAAAATTATGGCATCTCATCTCATCATATGTTATCTCAGAAGCATATAATGAAGAGTAAAGTGAACCAAATGTGGAAATAATTGTGGATTTGTAAGGATTTCCCCGTTAGGAGACTTGAATGCAGGTTTGTTGGCGAGCTGTTCATTAGCCTTGAACTTCAGTGCAAGCATATCACTTGGCCTAGAGTTATTCAAGTACTGATTTTGATATATTCTATGTATCAGAAATAGGGCTGCAACTAACGATTATTTTCTTTGTCGATTAATCTGTCGATTATTTTCTCGATTAATCGATTAGTTGTTTGGTCTATAAAATGTCAGAAAATGGTGAAAAATGTTGATCAGTGTTTCCCAAAGCCCAAGATGACGTCCTCAAATGTCTTGTTTTGTCCACAACCCAAAGATATTCAGTTTACTGTCATAGAGGAGCAAAGAAACCAGAAAATATTCACATTTAAGAAGCTGGAATCAGATCATTTTTTACTTATTTTTCTTAAAAAATTACTCAAACCGATTAATCGATTATCAAAATAGTTGGCGATTAATTTAATAGTTGACAACTAATTGATTAATCGATTAATCGTTGCAGCTCTAATCAGAAATGCTGTGTGATGTCTCTGTCAGTGGTTAAGATCTTTGACAATTAACTCCCTTTGAAGAACTAATTCAGGTGTAGCCAAAACATGAACGTGAACATTCCCTGTTCTAAACTGTCTAATTTTGAATCTAATTCCTATATATTTGTATTTTGTGTACAATCGAGATGAGATGCAAAGGCAATTAATGTTGATTAATGGTGAAATCAGAAAAGTGATTTGAGAATTCAGTAATAAAAGTATTGTTTTGAAGCAACACAGGGTATCCCATTAATGTATTAATTTAATTTCTGCCGCCACAGTTTCACGTCGCTGAGAAAGAAATGTTGTCGTTATTATTAGTAGTTTTACCAGTAGGAGACTCCGCACACCACATCTACTGTGGATCAAAGAGTAAAGTCTCCTGTAGCCCATGTTGAGAGAAACACCTGAACGTCACCGTGGCTAAACGGGTTTCAACAGGATACTGGAGACACATGTTGTTCCCTCCTGGTCATATTATAAAAACATAGGATAATAGCGCATTTGCGGTCAGGTTGGCCAAGACATTGTGCTATTTTGTTAGTTAGCTAGCAAAAGTTAGTGAGTTAACTAGCTTCCAGGTCAGTAAACTGCCTTACCGCTAATCCCAAGAGCTCTTCCGATCCCGACCGGTATGTCACGTTTCTTTTCAACATTTGTAGAGCTGACAGTCTTTGTCAAACAGCGGCGGGTTCCTCTGGACTTCTGTCATCAGTTCCTAAGCAGCAGCTCCATTACTGCAGTGAACTAATGACTTCTCCCAAGCCGTCCTTTGTAGAACTCTATCGAATCGCAGTATGAGTGAAAATGCAATGTGACTGTATCCCAACGTTCATGCGACCGTTATTCTTAGCTGCATGCTTTTAGGGTTGCCAACCCTGCCTGATTGGCCGGGAGACCCCGGTAATTAGCCTCAGTCTCCTGGGATGGAAAAAATTAAAAAAATAATAATGTGTGTGCGTCGGTTGTGCATGGTGACTTTTTGCTGGGCTATGCATTTTACATATTTACTGTGTTGGTTTTCTTTGTTGTAGGTTGCGTATTTAGCAACTGGCAATGTGTGATGACGGTTAACGGGACATGCACTGTTAGAAACCCCCCCCCACACACACACACACACACACACAAAAATAAAAATAAAAAAATCTCCAGTAATTTGGCTCCGGTAATTTGATAAAAATAAAAATACAACAAAGCACAAAAACAAAAAACTTCTGCCTATACTATATCTTATATCATGGAGACGCTAGAGGATTCCGCATATGAACGCCTGTCAAGAATAAATTAATAATAAATAATTTAGTAATTCAGACATTCCGAGGAAGACGCTGCAATCAGACAGTCTTATCACAGAGGAAGGCTGGCTCTGATGAAGTCCTACCACGACTTGTTGGCATTTGCCATACGAGACCAGTGAGGTAAGTTGGTCCAAACTGTAGAGCTGATGATTGCAGATTGAGACCAGCTCTTCGTGGTGGACTAGAGAGCGGTTGTTTGGTCCGCACCAGGGTTCGATTAGGGTGTTCACACCACCCCAAACAATCCGAACCAAGGGGGTAAACGCTCCGGGGTTCGATTCAAACGGACTAAACAAGACTGGTGTCAAAGCACCCTCAGACACGCCTCATCTGTCCAGACTACGCTCCAAAACTGCATTTAATCACTCCCAATAATAAGGTGGAATTTTATTAGATCTAGCATCAGAGTGGATTGTCATCGTAAAAGGATTGTGTGACAGTATTTGGTGCGTACACCGAAATAACAGCAAGCTCAAGTCCATAAATATTCAACTTCATAAATGTTACTCTGCCCATATTATCACCTCCTGTGCCCAAGACAGTAAAGTTCAGCTTACATCTTGCCAAAATCAAAACGCCTTTAGATTTAGAAGAGAAAGCAGAAGAAGAGATTACCTATTAATACTTGTTTTGCATGTGTCGTATATCCTTTTGTAGCAGATGTGATTCCTGGATCATTGCTAAGTCTACCCCTTTCCGGCGGAAAAATTCCAATGAGCCTAGATGTTTGTGTTTATGCCTCGCACATTTCAGGACAAAAGCTTTAGACTGGTCATACCATTGAGCAAAACTTTATCATCTGACCTCTCCTGCCTGGAAACCCCAGCTTGACTACATGGTCCTCCACCTCCCCATACCTCCCTCTCCCTACCCATCTGCCCATGATCCCCTAATTAATACCCCCAGTCCCCATCCCAATAAAGTAATAAGAATAATAATAATAATACCTTTATTTAAATAGCGCTTTTCAAAACAAGTTACCAAGCACTTTACATACAATTAGAAAAAAGGCAATGGGCAAACAGTAAATAAAATGATTATGATAAAATACAACAAAAGATAATAAAACAAACAGTAGAATAAAAAACAAACAAACAGTAAAATCAATAAAAAGCAAGTCTAAAATAGTGAGTTTTTAGAAGTGACTTAAAAGAAGACAATGTGTTCCCTGATCTCTTCCGGCAGGTCATTCCATAACTGAGGGGCCCGAACAGAAAAGGCCCGATCACCTTTAGTTTTAAGGTTAGACCGAGGAATGGCCAGGAATGACCTATCAGAGGATCTCAGGTTGCAGTTGGGCTTATAGGAGTTCAGGAGGTCAGCTATATATTCTGGAGCTAACCCTCTACGAGCCTTAAAAGTGATCATTAGAATTTTAAAATCTATTCTAAGACAGACTGGGAGCCAATGAAGTGATTTTAAAACCGGTGAGATGTGTTCTCTTTGTTGGACCTGGTTTGAGTCTGGCTGCGGCATTTTGAATCAACTGAAGTTTAATGAGGTTTTGTTGTGTGAGGCAGGAGAAGTGCATTGCAGTAATCTAACCAGGATGAGATGAATGCATGAATTACTGTCTCTAAGTTCTTGGCAGATAAGAATGACCTTTTGGAATTTTTCTAAGTTGGAAAAAACATGATTTGACAACAGAATTAATATGCTGGTCAAAATCAAGATGGTTATCAAAGATGATACCGAGGTTTGTACAAGAGTTAGTAGTGTTAGATGAGAGGGAAGTGGTCCCCCAGTGTGGTCCCCCCGGAGAGCCACACCCAATGTCAATTGGATTTAAATCCAACAACCCGCCCTCACTCTCCCTTAAAAGAAATCTATGTGACATGAACATGATAGTTAGCAGCCATAGCACTCCTTTCCACTCCCTCCACCCAATATTTGTTAGCAACACTGATGACAATAAGAATATAGGGGGTTTGATGCTGACTTTAACAGTCAGTAGACGCTGGAGCTATGGTTGTTATTAGTACTATTACCAAGCCAAAGGGGAAATAAAAGAACAGAGCAAACAAGTGGCCAGCAGCTATACATTGCAAGATTCTTCATCATATGGGTCAGGACTGTGTGAAAGTGTGGTTATACAATAACATGCATAGACTTCCATTTGTATGCCTAGGTATTTCTTCCTCTTCACATACCCAGAGACGATCCTTAATCCAGATTTAACTATATACAGGGTAACACTTTACAATAAGGGTCACTAAGTTAAGGGTTAGTTAATGCTTAATAAGGGTTAGTTAATGCTTAATAAGCATTAACTAACCCTTAGTTAACAGTTAACTAATGTGTAATTTACTAATGGTGTTCATGTTAACTAAGGTATTAATTTATACATTATTTAATAGTTTATAAAGATGACTATTAAATAATGTATAAATTAATACCTTAGTTACCATGAACACCATTAGTAAATGGTTACCAGACACATTAGTTAACTGTTAATTAAGGGTTAGTTAATTCTTATTAAGCATTAACTAGCCCTTAACTTAGTGACCCTTATTGTAAAGTGTTACCTTATACAGTATATGCACAAAGACATGTATACCCCCATATAATTAGACCTGTTTTCTGCTTTCTGTCACTACTTTATTGACTTGGATCCTCGTATTTCACCCTCTTCACTTCGTTGAGTTGCCAAATAGTCATGTGAATGCGTGTGTGCAGTTCAGGAAAGGTAATATATTCACAACATTTGTAAACTGTGGGCTCCTTGTAAATCCACCTTGGTACATATTGGTTTGGACCATCATTAGGAAACACCGATTCCTGGCTAATGGTTAGGCTCTAATTAATAATGAAATGGAAGATCTGCAGGAAGTGTAATTGAATGTGTCTCCCAGGGCTGGACAAGTCTTTAGACAAAGTAAGTGGAAAGTTTCACTGTTTTTTTTGCTGTCAGAATCTTATACCCCCGCAGGGCAATGAAAGACAGACTTCCAAAAGAAGGACAGTTTGTGAGAGAGACAGACTGAATTTCTTTTACCTTTTACGCTGAACCAGACTGTTCTCACAACAGTGCTTGGTGTTCCCTCAGGCATTTGGTCTATCCAGTATCTCTCATCAAATTTTTGATACTTGCCACTAGTGGTTAGCATCCTAGATGTGCTGATTTCCCCTAAGATTCTAGGTTTATGTTGGTTCATGTTGGAGTGCAAGTTGAAGGCCTTGTTTATAAGTGCATGCGTGAAATATTGCCATGCCTGCTTGTGGTGGGGCTTCATTGTTCTTCACTGTTCCTACTTTCAGTCATGGCCTCATGGCCAACATTGAATAAGCACACTGTACAAGCACACATTCTTTCAATTAGTCTATTTTTTGTTACCAAAAAAAAGTATTCTTTTTCCTCCGTTTCCGGCAGCATAGTCACCGACTTTCCTTTGCTGACAATTTATGTGCGGCATTGCTGCTTAGAACGTGCATGTCACAAAAATATCTTGACTTCAAAATATGTTGAATTGTAGAACCATACAACTGCCAAGAAAATGGTATGTTTAATAGTTAATAAACACCATTAGCCATTAAAGGTACTGTTTGTAAGATTCAGAAAATGCTTGTTATTAGTGACACCTGTGGCCGTTAAGGTAACTGCAGTCAGCATCCTGTTGCTCGTGCTCGCACGTGTGCC
Source organism: Centroberyx affinis (assembly GCF_046629955.1). Classification (NCBI taxonomy): domain Eukaryota; kingdom Metazoa; phylum Chordata; class Actinopteri; order Beryciformes; family Berycidae; genus Centroberyx; species Centroberyx affinis. The sequence goes on along the minus strand of NW_027284000.1, from coordinate 198 downwards.
CGAACTCCGTAGGCACGAGCGAGAGCATCCTGTGTATCGGCCAAAATAGTGACCATATGAACGTGATGGACCGGCATCATGTTGATAGATGAGGTACGTAAAGTTACACTGTTATTATAGTTTGATTAACGTTATCTTTTTTCGAAATTGTATTTATAAAGCGTAATATCGTTATCAGCTTGCAAGTTAGCACAATAT
>NW_027283999.1:37500-41186 GCF_046629955.1 Centroberyx affinis | reverse complement strand
CTCATGAGTGCATTATGCTACCTGCACCAAATTTGGTACACATGTGCAGATGTCCACTCTGAGATACCAGCCCGAATGTCCTGTCATGTCACCCATAGGGGGCGCTACAGCAACGTTTCAGATTTTAAATGCCCATAACTCAGTAACTATACATCATAGAAACACAATTCTTTTGTTCCTGTATTCCTTGGGTAAAGCCGCATCATTGTGATAGGCCACGCCCATTGGCGACTTATCAGATTTTCCGCCATGTTGAATTTTCTCAAAAACCTATTTTTGCAAACTCCTCCTAGACCGTTGAGGCAATCATCTCCAAATTTGGTATGCATGATCTCTGGAGGCCCATGATTAAAAGTCATGAAAAGATTTCCTGTACTCCATATCGTTTGGCCGCTACAGGCCAATCAATTGTAGGGCGTGGCACATATGTGACAAAATGAGCCATAACTCATGAACGCCTTGTGCTATCTCAACCAAATTTGGTGCACTTGTGCAGGTATCAACTCTGAGACCATGTGCAAAATTTGGTGTCTATAACACGCATGTACCCTAGAGGTCACCAGATGCTTGGACCCCGTCATTGCCGCATGCGGCTATATTTATTAGGGGTCCAAGCACGTAGTGCGAGGAACCCTATTGTAATTGTTCCGATTATTATTATTATTATTATTATTTTTCTTCTCGTGCCCTAAAAGTATCTGGACCTCAGAAACCATAAGCCCCACAGCACCCAAACTTTCCACATAGGTTGGAAATGTCACCCACTACTCAGGCACAAAAAATGACACCAATCGACCTGATGGTGGCGCTATAACAGCCCACTTCACGTTTTGGTCCATAACTTCTGAACCGTGAGTCACAGAATCAAAATTCCACTTCTCCTGGATTCCCTGGATCCCCATGCATCTATCCAGATAGGCCACGCCCATTTCCGTCTGACTAGATTTTCCGCCATTTTGAATTTTATCAAAAACCTATTTTTGCGAACTCCTCCTAGACCGTTGAGGCAATCATCTCCAAATTTGGTATGCATGATCTCTGGCCTCCCCTGATTAAAAGTTATGAAAAGATTTCATGTACTCCATATCGTCTGGCCGCTATAGGCCAATCAATTGTAGGGCGTGGCACATATGTGACAAAATGAGCCATAACTCATGAACGCCTTGTACTATCTTAACCAAAGTTGGTGCACTTGTGCAGGTATCAACTCTGAGGCCATGTGCAAAATTTGGTGCCAACGACACGCATGTACCCTAGAGGTCACCAGATTCTTGGACCCCGTCATTGCCGCTTGCGGCTATATTTATTATTATTATTATTATTATTATTTTTCTTCTCGTGCCCTAAAAGTATCTGCACCTCAGAAACCATAAGCCCCACAGCACCCAAACTTTCCACATAGGTTGGAAATGTCACCCACTACTCAGGCAACGAAAATGACACCAATCCACCTGATGGTGGCGCTATAACAGCCCCCTGCACGTTTTGGTCCATAACTCCTGAACCGTGAGTCACAGAATCAAAATTCCACTTCTCCTGGATTCCCTGGATCCCCATGCATCTATCCAGATAGGCCACGCCCATTTCCGTCTGACTAGATTTTCCGCCATTTTGAATTTTCTCAAAAACCTATTTTTGCCAACTCCTCCTAGACCGTTGAGGCAATCATCTCCAAATTTGGTGTGCATCACCTCTGGATCCCCATGATCAAAAGTTATGGAAATCGTTTTGATATTCCAAACCGTTCTGATTTAATTAGCTTCCAAAGTTCAGTCAACGGTTGTGGGCGGGGTCTATTTTACAAAAATTGCTGTAACTCACGAGTGCATTATGCTACCTGCACCAAATTTGGTAGACATGTGCAGATGTCTACTCTGAGATACCAGCCCGAATGTCCTGTCATGTCACCCATAGGGGGCGCTACAGCAACGTTTCAGATTTTAAATGCCCATAACTCAGTAACTATACATCATAGAAACAAAATTCTTGTGTTCCTGTATTCCTTGGGTAAAGCCGCATCATTGTGATAGGCTCCGCCTATTCCCGCCATTTTTGATTTTCCGCCATTTTGAATTTTCTACAAAACCTATTTTTGCTAACTCCTCCTAGACAGTTGAGGCAATCATCTCCAGATTTGGTATGCATTATCTCTGGCCTCTCCTGATTGAAAATTATGAAAAGATTTCCTGTACTCCATATCGTTTGGCCGCGACAGGCCAATCAATTATAGGGCGTGGCACATATGTGACAAAATGAGCCATAACTCATGAACGCCTTGTGCTATCTCAACCAAAGTTGGTGCACTTGTGCAGGTATCAACTCTGAGGCCATGTGCACAATTTGGTGTCTATAACACGCATGTACCCTAGAGGTCACCAGATGCTTGGACCCCGTCATTGCCGCATGCGGCTATATTTTTTCTTATTCTTCTCGTGCCCTAAAAGTATCTGGACCTCAGAAACCATAAGCCCCACAGCACCCAAACTTTCCACATAGGTTGGAAATGTCACCCACTACTCAGGCAACAAAAATGACACCAATCCACCTGATGGTGGCGCTATAACAGCCCCCTGCACGTTTTGGTCCATAACTCCTGAACCGTGAGTCACAGAATCAAAATTCCACTTCTCCTGGATTCCCTGGATCCCCATGCATCTATCCAGATAGGCCACGCCCATTTCCGTCTGACTAGATTTTCCGCCATTTTGAATTTTCTCAAAAACCTATTTTTGCGAACTCCTCCTAGACCGTTGAGGCAATCATCTCCAAATTTGGTGTGCATCACCTCTGGATCCCCATGATTAAAAGTTATGGAAATCGGTTTGATATTCCCTACCGTTCTGATTTAATTAGCTTCCAAAGTTTAATCAAACGTTGTGGGCGGGGTCTATTTCACAGAAACTGCCGTAACTCATGAGTGCATTATGCTACCTGCACCAAATTTGGTACACATGTGCAGATGTCTACTCTGAGATACCAGCCCGAATGTCCTGTCATGTCACCCATAGGGGGCGCTACAGCAACGTTTCAGACTTTAAATGCCCATAACTCAGTAACTATACATCATAGAAACACAGTTCTTTTGTTCCTGTATTCCTTGGGTAAAGCCGCATCATTGTGATAGGCCCCGCCCAGTCCCGCCATATTAGATTTTCCGCCATGTTGAATTTTCTCAAAAACCTATTTTTGCAAACTCCTCCTAGACCGTTGAGGCAATCATCTCCAAATTTGGTATGCATGATCTCTGGCCTCCCCTGATTAAATGTTATGAAAAGATTTCATGTACTCCATATCGTTTGGCCGCTACAGGCCAATCATTTGTGGGGCGTGGCACATATGTGACAAAATGAGCCATAACTCATGAACGCCTTGTGCTATCTAAACCAAAGTTGGTGCACTTGTGCAGGTATCAACTCTGGGGCCATGTGCAAAATTTGGTGTCTAGAACACGCATTTACCCTAGAGGTCACCAGATGCTTGGACCCCGTCATTGCCGCATGCGGCTATATTTATTATTATTATTATTATTATTATTATCATTATTATTATTATTATTATTATTAGTATTATTATTATTATTATTATTAGTAGTAGTAGTAGTAGTATTATTATTATTATTATTATCATTATTATTATTATTATTATTAGTATTATTATTATTATCATTATTATCATTATTATTATTA
>NW_027283999.1:5000-32500 GCF_046629955.1 Centroberyx affinis | reverse complement strand
AGCAGAGAGAAGCAGTTTAAAACCAGTAGGACAGAAACCAGAAACTTTCTTCTGGTTCCAGTCTGTGAACTCCTGCAGCTCCTTCAGTCCGCCTCACATCATCAATAACTGATCAGTTGCATTCGTTTCCTTTGATGAGGAAGAAGGTTCCTGTGGCCACGCCCAGCAGACCCACGGTCAGACCCAGTCCACAAAACACCGCAGGTCCGATCCCCGGCTGGTTCTGCTCCACATCTGAGGAGGAACCAAACACATGAACACACGGGAACACACGGGAACACACGGGAACACACGGGAACACACGGGAACACACGTGAACACACGGGAACACACGTGAACACACGGGAACACGCGGGAACACGCGGGAACACACGTGAACACGGGAACACACGGGAACACACGGGAACACACGTGAACACACGGGAACACGCGGGAACACGCGGGAACACGCGGGAACACACGGGAACACACGTGAACATGTATGAACAGGGGAACACATGAACAAGTGTTAGCTAACTGTAGTTTGGTCATGTTAGCTAACAGATGAAGGTTTGGTGTTAGCTAACAGATGAAGGTTCCTCACCCCAGATCCGGGTCAGGGTCTGGCTCAAGGCTCGGTGCGTCACAGAACAGCTGTAGGTGTCTCCAAGCTGTGGGATGAAGCTCAGCCTGGAGAACTGGTTGAAGGTTCCGTCTTTGTTGGGGTAGGGGACGTTGAGGCTCGTTCCTTCGGTCACGTTCTCGTCGTTCCTGGTCCAGTAGACCTTGACGGGAGCGGGGTAGAACCCGGTCACATGGCAGATGAGGTGGTTCTCCACTCCGAGCTCCACGACGTCTCTGGGGTAGATGGTGCTGTGAGGAGCATCTGACAACAACACAATGTAAACATCATGTAAACATCTGACAACAACACAATGTAAACATCATGTAAACATCTGACAACAACACAATGTAAACATGTAAACATCTGAACAACACAATGTAAACATCATGTAAACGTCTGTTCAATTCATATCAATATCTCTTTTCATCTCTCAGTAGCATTACAACATTTTTTTAAATATAAGTTCTGTCATTTAACAAAGGTCTTTTATTTCTGAGTAGCACATAATATCTTTTATTTCCCAGTAATATAAAACACAAGCAGAAAAATACATTTCATACAGCTTCTCATCTCTCAGTAGTATTAAATATCTTTTCTTACATTACAGTATGGTAAAATATTGTATATTTATTACAGTAATGTATAATGTCTGCAGTCATTCCTTATCTGTAGTTTAAATAGTTGAACAGCAGTAAATTAAACTTTATCATCTTTCCTTACCGAGCTGCAGAGGAGGGTTCTTGAAGCCTCGCCGAGCTGTTTGCAGGTTTTGTTTGCAGATCGCCTGATTACCCACAGCTGTATCATAAGCTCCTGGGATGCTCATATGATCTACAAACTTCGGCTGAGGCTCAACTCCTTTCTTGTTGATGAAGTCTGCGTACCACACCTCTTCACCCTCCAGTCCAAACATCATCTCTCCATCAGTTTCTGAACAGCCATTGATAGCAATATACTGATGCACAACTGAGAGGAAACAAGATGAAAATCAAATGTCAAACTTCTTCTCATCCAGAATCACAGACTGAATTTATTTTTCACATCCTGCTGCCAAATGTTACCCAGTCATGTCTGTAAAGAGTTTGTCTGTTTATTGTTTTTCTATGAAAACAAAAGTGTAATAACTAATAAGAGTGAAAAGTAGAATCCTGTCCTTCTCTCTCCTCTGAAGTAAAGCAGAAAACTTGAAATATCTCACTGACACTAAATCTCTCTCTGGTTCAGAAGTTTCTACCTTCAGCAGAAAGTCTGGAGCTCAATTCAAATGATTTTCAGATCAACATGAAATATTGGAGGTGAAAAGTGAGCGTGAGACTAAACGTGAGGAACAGAAGTGTGATGTACTTACTGTCTGCCGTGACACCGAGTAGACACGAGAGGAAGAGGAGGGTCTGTGAGCTCTTCATCTTCATCTTCACAACACAACAGGACAGTGTTGACTTCAGACTGACTGCTGGAAACTGAAGGAAACAGAAGGAACAGCGTTATCTTACAGACAGCTCCACCAATCACATTAAAGCTTTGACTTGCATCATCAGTTTCCAGGTAAACACAGTGGAGAACTGCTGAGAAATGAAGTGATGATGGAGGAGGAGAAGAGTTTACTCTGCACTTTATTACACTCACAGACCCACTCACTCTGTTCATGGACTTTAGCAATAATAATAATAATAATAATAATAATAATAACTTTATTGATACAGCTCTTTTCAACGTTTGTTCAGAGTGTACAGAGACCAGGAAGTAAAACAGAGGGAATAAAACCAGACAGAAACACAAAGAGAAAGAAAAAGAAAAACTATTAGAAGAAAACTGATAAAAGTCAGTAAGTTAAAACAATAGAACAAAATAGAATTGTCAGGAATCCAGCCAGCCCATCTCTGTCTCTCTCCTTCTCTCTCCCTCTCTCTCTCTCTGTCTCTCTGTCTCTCTCTCTGTCTCTCTCTGTCTCTCTCTCTCTCTCTCTGTCTGTCTCTCTCTCTCTCTCTGTCTCTCTGTCTCTCTCTCTCTCTCTCTCTGTCTCTCTCTCTGTCTCTCTCTCTCCCTCTCTCTCTCTCTGTCTCTCTCTCTGTCTCAATTCAATTCAATTCAAATGAGCTTTATTGGCATTAAATACAACAGTATCTGTTGCCAAAGCAAAACAGTGATAATCAAGAAAAAGTAGCAATAATAACAACAAAGATAATTGAACAATAGAAAGTTGCAATTATTCAATCACACACAAAGGAAAAAATGGAAAATATTTGGGTCAGTTGTCCTGTCTCAGGTTTTCACAGCATGTGATATAAACAGCAGCTGGAGGCTCACTCACGTTTTTCTCCAAGGAGATAAAGGAGTTTTTTGTCAGGAGGAAGTTTTTCAAAGTTACACATATTTTGGAGTTTGGAGAAATATTTCTCTCTCACATTTTCATATTTGGTGCAGTTCAGAAGGAAGTGCAGCTCTGTCTCCACCTCTGCCTGAGCAGAGTGAACACAGCCGCTCCTCTCTGGGTTGCCAGGTCTGCCTGTCTGTCCTCTCTGGGTTGCCAGGTCTGTCTGTCTGTCCTCTCTGGGTTGCCAGGTCTGCCTGTCTGTCCTCTCTGGGTTGCCAGGTCTGCCTGTCTGTCCTCTCTGGGTTGCCAGGTCTGTCTGTCTGTCTGTCCTCTCTGGGTTGCCAGGTCTGTCTGTCTGTCCTCTCTGGGTTGCCAGGTCTGCCTGTCTGTCCTCTCTGGGTTGCCAGGTCTGCCTGTCTGTCCTCTCTGGGTTGCCAGGTCTGCCGGTGTCGGCCTGTTTCTACAGCCAGGCTGTGTTCACTGAGTCTGTACCTGGTCAAGGTTTTCCTCAGTTTAGGATCAGACACACTGGTCAGGTAATCTGCCAATGTGTCTGTCTGTTTAGGGCCGAATATGTTTCTAATTTACTTTGAGATTTTGTTACTTTTTTCCAATATGATTGATACCTTTCTTTTTGTTTATCCATAATGTGGTTGGGCCAAATTAACTGAGGTCTGTCCTGGGACGGTGCAGTGAGCCCCAGGACCAGCTGGCAGAGAGGACTCTTCCCACCGCTCAGCTCCTGGCATTGAAGGGCTTTATAGTGGTAGGAGTGGGGGGGGGGGGGCTGCTGGTTTTCAAATGGATGTAGAATTTGATGGCTCGTTTTTGTAAATTTAATAACAGTGGGTATTGGCCTAATTCTGCCCTGCATGCATTATTGGGGGCATTTCTTTGTACTCTAAGGATGGATTTACAGAATTCTGCATGCAGGGTTTCAATTGGATGTTTGTCCCAACTTTGGAAGTCCTGTTTTGTTCGTGGTCCCCAGATTTCGCTGCCGTATAATGCAACTGGTTCTATGATTGATTTGAAAATTTTTATCCAGGTCCGAATTGGTATGTCAATTTGTGTTTTTCTTTTGATTGCATAGAAGCCCTTCTTGCTTTCTCTTTCAGTTCATTCACAGCCTTTCTTAAATTACCTGTTGCACTGATGTTAATACCCAAGTAAGTATAGTTCTTAGTGTGTTGGAGAACCTCTTCCCCAAGTTTGAAAGTGTCTTCCCGAGACCCGGACCTTCTTTGGAATATCATTACCCTAGTTTTCTTCAGGTTCACTGTTAAAGCCCAGGTCTGACTGAACTCCTGCAGGATGTCCAGGCTCTCCTGCAGTCCTTCTTTAGTCCTTGACAGGAGGACCAGGTCATCAGCAAAGAGGAGAAGTTTGACCTCCTTGTCCAGTAGAGTGGGGCCAGGAGCAGTGGACTGTTCTGAGTTAATTTATATAGATACTGAACAGAGTGGGACTGAGGCTGCATCCTTGTCTCACTCCACGTCTCTGTGGGAAGAACTTTGTTCTCTGGTGCCCAATTTTTATTGCACATTCATTATTTTCATACATTGGTTTTATACAATCATAGGTTTTGCCCCCTATGCCGCTTTGAATTAATTTGCATAACAGTCCCTTGTGCCAAATAGAATCGAATGCTTTCTGGAAGTGGATAAAACATGAGTAGATTTTGGATTTGTTTTGGTTAACATGGCTGTAAGTTAAAGCTGTCAGAGTGTGGAGGAGGTCTGTGGTTCAACAATTTGGCAAAAACCCAATTTGACTTTCGTGTATTATATTGTGTTCATCTAAGAAATTCACTATTCTTGAGTTGATTACACTGCAAAAAACTTTTCCCAAGTTACTACTTACACAGATTCCTCTGTAATTTTGGGGGTCAAATTTATCTCCATGTTTGTATACAGGAGTAATGATTCCTCTGTTCCAAGTCTCAGGAAAACAGCCAACAGTAAGGATCAAATTAAACAGTTTCAGGATGCTCCATGGCATTTTTCAGAGCTGTATTTCAGCATTTCGTTTGAAATGCCATCAGGGCCACATGCTTTTTTGCACTTAAGTGCCTTTATTTTTGTTGTCAACTCCTGTAATGTTATAGGGAGATCTAAGGGGTTCTGATAATCCTTTACTGTTTTTTCTAGTTTGTGTAGTTTTTCTTTGATAGTGCTGCTCTCTGCTTCTGTTTCTGTTGGTGGCTGAAATAAGTTTTTGAAATGATCGGTCCACATTGGACCGTCTTGGATGACCAGTTGTTCTGGGACTGTTTTGCAGAGGGAGTTCCAGTGATCCCAGAAGGAGTTGGACTTAATGGACTCCTGTTTACTGGTGTTTTGTAGTTTTTTCTGTCTTATGGTATTCTTATATCTTTGTTATAAGTTTTTTCTGTCTTATGGTATTCTTATATCTTTGTTATAAGTTTTTTCTGTCTTATGGTATTCTTATATCTTTGTTATAAGTTTTTTCTGTCTTATGGTATTCTTATATCTTTGTTATAAGTTTTTTCTGTCTTATGGTATTCTTATATCTTTTAAGAATCTCACAATATTGAAGGCGAAGGGAGTCATCTGCTGGATGTCTGTTTCTTTTGATCAGAAATTTTTCTTAACTGTGTTCTGAGTATTTGTCAGTCTTTGTCATACCAGCTTTCATGTTTACTTTTTCTTTTGTTGGGTTTGGCCAATTAATTTTGGTTTGGATTTTGTTGCATTGTGGTAAATATATTGCCGATGTCTCGTACAGCATGATTTATGCCTTCAGCATTGTAAGGATGTGACTCATACAGAAATCTGTCTAAAAGAGTTTGGATCTCTTGTTCTGTTGTTGCTGCCTGGTATCTATCTATACTGTCATCGGTCCATCTGTATGGTTTAGGTAGATCATACAGTTGACAGGACTGATGACATCACTCTTACTACTGTCAGTCTTTCTGATGAACAGACTGATCTGGCTGTGGTCAGACAGGACAGGGGCTTGACTGTGAACACACTGAGAGAGGAAGGGTCCATATCTGTGACCATGTGGTCCACGGTGCTGTTGCCAACAGGTGAGCAGCAGGTGTTTCTCCCTAAAGAGTCTCCTCACAGCCTGACACTGAATATACAGACCAGGCTTCAACACAGCTGCAGCAGGTCCTTCCACTTCCTGTTCACCACTGAGTCATGGCTCCTTCTGTGAGGGAGAGTAAAGTTACTGGTTAGGGTTTGATCTGATATGTATTTTATTTATTACATATGTCAGTTTGAGTTCCTGTTCGTGCATTACAGTCACCACAAACCAGTACATTACCTAGTTCCTGAAAATGACATATTTCCAACTCTAGGTCAGGGAAGATGTCATCTTGGTAGTAGGGAGACTCAGAGGGGGGGGGGGTGGATATATACCACAGAGGTATATATCTCTTTCTGTGGGGATAAGGTCCTTTTTTATTCTTATCCAAATGTAGTTATTTCCAGTTTTTAAAATATAAACTTTTATGAATTTCTGATTTGTACAGTATTATTAGACCTCCCGAGTCTCTGCCTTGGTTTACATTGCTTAATTTCTGTGATGGTATAATAACTTCTCTATAGTTTGGAGGACAGTGAGTGGCCACATCTGATTTACACCATGTCTCTGTTATGATTATAATTTCTGATCTAATTATACTATTTACAAGTTCAGGGTGTTTGCTCTTCACACCAAATGTTGACGAGCAAAGACCCTGTATGTTCCAAGAGCTGATCTGAAATGAGATCATATGTTGTATCGACTTAGGACAGATAAGACAAAACAGACATACAGGAACAATCCAAAGAATACCTATTCAATTTAAAGTAAAATGAGATGATCTAATACGATGATCTATAGTTTGTTGAAAAGGTGTAGACCATCATACAGGTCCCACAGGCCTGTAGTTGTGTGATAGGCCAGGTGGGCGTTTGGTAGAGTGGAGCAGCTCCTTTTTATATCCATATTAATGTGATGGATGACATGAGGTGGGGCGTCTCTACGTGGGAGAAGGAGAGAGAACCACTCCAGTTTCAGGGTGTGGGGGGCGTTTGTACCCCTGATCAGGGTGTGGGGGGCGTTTGTACCCCTGATCAGGGTGTGGGGGGCGTTTGTACCCCTGTGCAGGGTGTGGGGGGAGACTCTGGGCCGCTGTGTACCAGGTGGCTCCAGATCTTAGCTGCTCTTTTCTCTATATGTCCTCGCAGAGGGAATCTCCCATGATGCTCTGCTCTACAGGCCCAGGCTGGACTCTTCCTGTGCCTCCTGGATGGTTTTGCAGGATTTCAGTCGGGCTTTTGTCCCAGGTTTCATAGTTGCATTTGAAATGAGGCCCCAGATTTCACCACCACATAGTGCTATTGGTTTTATTACTGAATCAAAAATTTTCAACCAGATTTTTATGGGAGGATTAAATCTACACAGTGATTTTCTTATTGTATAATATGCTCTGTGGGCCTCATCTGTCCAGTTTCTTATCGCTAAATCAAACTTCCCAGATGAAGTGATTGTCAGGCCCAGATAGTTGCAGCTGGTCACATGACTGAGAGTTGATCCACCCAGTTTGAATCGGTATTTATCTCCCTGAGAACGTGATTTTTTCTGAAAGATCCTGATTTTAGTTTTTCCCAGATTGATGGATAGAGCCCAGTTCCTACAGTGGTTCTCCAGAAGAGTCGGGCTGTGATGCAGAGAGAGGATCAGCAGATCGTCTGCAGCATTACTCCAGGAGACCTTCTGCTCTAGAGCTCCAGCTAATTCACTGATATAGATATTAAATAATGTTGGGCTTAGACGGCACCCTTGTCGTTCTCCCCTGGCTTGTTTAAAGTGTTGTGTTCTCTTTTCGTTAACTTTGACATTTGTTTTGGTTCTACATCTCCTTCATGATGTGGTAGACCTTTCCCCCGACTCTCTCTCTCTCTCTCTCTCTCTCTCTCTCTCTCTCTCTCTCTCTCTCCATTCTTAAGTGAGCAGATAGAAAGTAGACTAACAAGTGTGTGTGTGTGTGTGCCTGTGTATGTGTGTGTGTGTGTGAGTGTATGTGTGTGTGTGTGTGTGTGCCTGTGTGCCTCTGTGTGTGTGTGTGTGTGTGTGTATGTGTGTGTGTGTGAGTGTGTGTGTGAACTGTCAGATTCACAGACAAATTGTGGCTTTTCAGAACAGAGCTCAATATTGAGTTTCATCTGTTTACTTGTAAATTCACAGTGAGGTGGCATGGAAAGTAAAAAAGGTAATATTCATAAAGTCTGAGACTTGTAATTTCTATTTCAAATGTTTTGTTTTTTTTCTGTGGAGAGGTATGTGTGTGTATGCATAAATGTATTTGTATGTATAGGGGTATGTGTAGGCATGTGTATGTACATGTATACAGTATGTGTGCACGTACAGTATATGCGTGTATATATCTATTAGTAGTAGTTTTATTATTAGCATGATTAGTATTATTATTATTATTCGATTAGATTATTATTATTTATGTATTTATTTAAGTATCTTTCTCCTTTTTTATTATTTTTTTATTTTTATGTATTATTATTATTATTTATTTTTTATTTTATTATTATTATTTTTTTATTAGTCATTATTATTTTTGCTTATACTATATGCCTAGGTATTATGTAAGCATGCATAGGGAGTTATCTGAAGCCAGCCAGGGGAGGGGAGGGGAGTAAGCTAGGGAGGGGAAGAGAGGAGAGTGTGGGATAAAATGTTAGGTTTCTTTCTTTTGTTTTTTTCTTTTTTTCTTGAATTACACTGTCCGCAACATTGTGTTAAGGAGATGTACAGACACATATGGATGTGATACATGCGGGTATATGTATTTGATTTATTATCGTTACACTGTAAAGAAACAAAATAAAAATTTTATCACAAAAAAAAAAGTCTGAGACTTGAGATGACATCTGAGTCTGAGCCGGGCTGGTCCAGGTCCAGAGTCTTCAGATGGTCCACCTGCTGCCGGGCTGGTCCAGGTCCAGAGTCTTCAGATGGTTCACCTGCTGCCGGGCTGGTCCAGGTCCAGAGTCTTCAGATGGTTCACCTGCTGCCGGGCTGGTCCAGGTCCAGAGTCTTCAGATGGTCCACCTGCTGCCGGGCTGGTCCAGGTCCAGCAGGACTTCATCTCACCCATCTCAGCTTCTTTACATCGGCTTCCCATCAAGGATTCAATTTAAAGTTCTTGTAATCACATATGAAGTCCTGCATGGTCAGGCAGCTGAACATCTGGACTCTGTCCCTTCAGGACCAGCAGGTCTCTCAGGTCTTCTGGCCAGGCTGACTGCTCGTCCCTCGCTCTAGACCAGCGGTTCCCAAAGTGGGGGCCGCGAACCTCGTAAGATGATTTCAAGAATGTGTGAAATACAATTTAAAAACAATTAAAAATTGCCTATTTTAACCATAATTGTTACGAAAGGTAAAAATAGTATTTAAATTTAAAATAATACAGCAGATAAAAAATATGTCATCAGCCTACCAATTCTCTTTGTCCCCACGCAACACCTGAGGTGATTAGGACAGATTAGCGACAGCATCAGGTGAGGTCAGGAGACACTGTGAACGTAAGAACCTCCCAGCTAACTAGCTCAAATCAGCATAATAAGCAAATTATTTTGGTCAAAATGAAACGCCGGTTAATACGGAGCAAAGACAAAGCAGAGAGGCCAGCAGAGGAGAGCGGAGGAGCAGTTCCCCCGTCAGAAAGGCCTTCGCCCTCTGGACATCCATCAGCAGCCGGACCAGCCTTCCTCCAAGCGTCCGAAGTATAGAGAGGAATATATCCAGTATGGATTCACATGCGTCGTCCTCTACAAAGTACAACGTCCCCAGAGTGTCGTGTGCACTGAGGTGTTCGCACATGAAAGCCTAAACCTGTAAAAATGCTCCGACATTGAAAACCAAGCGCTCCTCCCTCACTGTGAAACCAGTAGACTTTTTCCACCGAAAGGAGCAAGAGTTGCGAGGCCAAAAGAAAGTCCAAATAAAACAAACAACCATCCAAAGCTCTAAAGGCATCATATGGGGACGCCCCGGTGGGTCACTGAGTAGAGTGTGTACCATAAGCCTCAGTCCTTTCCGCAGCAACCCGGGTTCGAATCCGGCCCATGGTCCTTTGCTGCATGTCCTCCCCTCTCTCTCTCTCCCATACCTTCCTGTCTCTCTCTCTCACTATATCTGTCCAATAAAGCATAAAATGCCACAAATAAATCTTTAAAGAAAAGGCATCATATGAGGTGGCATGCTTAATTGCACAGCCACACACAGTCGGGGAAACTCTACTCAAACCGGCTGCTATAGCTGTAAGTCGGACTATGCATGGGGATGAACTGACCCGCTGTCTAACGGCCCGCTGCCCGGTGCATCACCCACTCAGCCCAGGACATAAAGAGTCAGCTGATTCACAGAGTGAAAAAAGGGAAATATGCTTTGCAGTCAGATGAATCCACAGATATATCAAACTATGCCCAGCTGCTTGTATTCGTCAGATCCAGTTTTGACAGAAACCTTGAGGAGGACACATGCTGATTTGACTGACTGGAGGGAAAGTGCACAGGAGGACATTTTCACAAAACTTGACAACAAACTAGAAGAGGAGGGACTGTCTTGGGACGAGTGCATCTGTGTTTGTGCAGACGGTGCTGGAGGAAAGAAAGGACTGAAAGAGTCTTACAGGTGGCGCCTCATGTACATTTCACCCACTGTATTATACACAGAGAAGATCTTTCAAGCAAAACACTCGACCCAGAGCTTAAAGTACAAAGCGTCCGCTCAACTCCAGGCTGTTTGCCGCTCTCTGCAACAAACTGGGCTCTGAGCTCGAGGGCCTGCTGCTCCATACTGAGCTGAGCCGGCTTCCTCACCTGACTGACCCCGACCGGCTAACGAGGCTAGCGGATTTGTGTTGCGTGTCTGATAAACTGAATGGACTTAATATGTCATTGTGAGGTGAAAACACGAGCATCCTGCCGCCGAATGATAAAATCCGAGGAAAATCGAACGTGCGGTTTGAAATGGGATCGATTTGTTTCCTGAGCTGGACGAATTCACAGAGGAAAATGACCTGAGTGTTAACACAGTGAAGAAGTCCATCGCTACCCTCCTTCAAGCCCTCCTGCCACGCTGTAACAAGTATTTCCCAGAGGAAACAGCTCAGGAACAATATGATCCGGATAAGATCAGCATTCACTGACTGTCAAGAGATCGAACCTTAAAGACGGTTCAATCCAAGACGCCGGCTGAGTTCTGGATTTCAGTCGGGAGGGAATTCCCACGGCTATCCAAGACCGCAACGGATGTTCTGATGCCGTTTGGATCGACCTACTTATGTGAAAAGACTTTCTCAGCACTGACGCACATTAAAAATAAGACCAGATCCAGACCGAACGTGGAGGATGTACGGAGGCCGAGAACGGCCGTGCTTACAATTATTTTTTTAATGCCGTTATCTCGAGATCACGAGTTAATTATCTCGTTATCTCGAGAAAATTAGTTTTGTTATCTCGAGATAACGAGATAATCAACCCGTTATCACGAGAAAACAAAATGTCGTTTCCTCCTATTACTTATAATTTTTATCAGAGATCAGGAGCCATGCAGCATGCAGAGCGTCTGGACAACTGGAGCAACTGATCTTGAAGCTGGAAATGTAACTGCAGCAAACAAAACTCCACATTTCTGCTTCCTGTTCAGTTCTGAATCCTCCTGACAGTCAGGACAGAGATCTGAAGGCTGAAATCAGCTGAGATCAGGTGAACCAGACTCTCTTTCCAGTTCTCCATATTATCCCGTGATCTCGAGAAAACAAAAGTCGTTTTCTCATGATAAATTATCTCGTTAACGAGATAATTAACTCGTGATCTCGACATAACGGCATTCAAAAAAATAATTGTAAGCACGGCCGTTCTCGGCCTCCGTAAGGATGATCTCCGAGTGTCCAAAATGAAACCCAGACTGGACTTGTGCTCAGCATAGTGCCCACCCATCTCATCACAATTTACAGTTACAATTTCACATTTGGCAAACGCTTTTATCCAAAGCGACTTACACATGAGATAACACAAGCAAGGTTCTAGTTAGGTACATTGAACGTTACTAAATTAAATTACTATATAAATTAACATTATGGTTGTTAGGCTATTGTGTTGTTTTGTGTTGTGGTGTGTTTGAACAGCCTAGGCCAACGTTGGTATGCTTCAGCCACCTCCGGGGATAGTGGGGGTCGTGAGTTATTTTGGGGGTCGAAAAGGGGGCTGAGAAGTTTGGGAACCTATGATCCAGACTGAAGACTAAAGCTGATGGAGCCTCTAAACTGTGAACACGCTTCCACTGGACTGAAGATCTGAGACTCTGTTGACTTTCAAAAAGCAGCTGAAGACTCTTCTGTTCAGACCGGCCTTTGCCGAGCCTCCTGTGTCTGTAACTCTGTGTGTTTTCATGTTTTATTGTTTTTTACAGTTTTCTGGTCTTATATAAAACTATTTGACTCTTGTGAAGCACTTTGTGACTTTGCTCTGTGAAAGCTGCTGTATGAATAAACTTCATTTACTTACTTACTAGCAGTAGCTATAGTAATAGTAAGTGTAACAGTAGACTGTCCTTGTCATGGTTGTGACTTTAGCCTGGTCTAGGTTTTGTATTTCTTTGTATGTTTCCCTGTCTAGTTCTCTTAGTTCTATGTGTACCTTGTTTCCTGTCTGCCCCAGCTGTGTCTCATCTGTAATCACCCCCCATGTGTATATTAGTCTTGTTCCCCAGTCAGTCTTTGTCGGATCCTTGTTGTGTTTGTGTCAGTTTGTGTAGAGCTCTTGTTTTTGGGTTTCCTGTGTCACCTGCTATCTGTTCAGTTAAACACCCAGTCTTGGGGTTTTGGATCCTCACCACAGCTCCCCGTGACAGTCCTGGTCTGTTCCAGGTCAGGTTTTTCTTCTCTGTTTCCCACCAAACCGGTCGAGCCTCATGGTGCCTTCAGGTGCCTTCAGATAAACCAGGACTTTACCACATTCACCACAGAGAGAGGAGCAGCCGGCCAAGTCCTGAATCTGAGTAAATCTGTCATGAAACAAGTTAATCAGATCTCATCACTTATTCACTTTTAGTTTATTTCCCCGCAGTCAGCAGCTGATGGATGTGATCTAACATGTTGATGCATAAAACACAGGATCATTTTACCAGATATCCAGTCAGCCTGCAGCACCTGAACTCACCTGTCACTCTAACACCAGCTGTAACTCACAGTGACACATTTCTGAGGTTTCAGGTTTACGTGCAGCAGCGTCTCTGGAAAGTCCCGGCTCTTTACTTTCACTTCCATGTCCAGTCCAGTCAGCAGCCAATGAGAAACACAGCTGGTGGTTGTGTCACCTGTTGCTAGGTAAAGCATGTTGGCTTCAACAGGAGCAGAGAGTGAGGAGCTGAGACGCCCCCTGGTGGTTTATTATGGTTTAGATAGTTTATTTAAACCTATAATATAATATTAGATGTAAACCTGGTTTAATCTGTATGTTAAACAGCAGAGTGGGGGGGCTGAAACGCCCCCTGGTGGTTCATCATGGTAGATACAGGTTTAATTAGCTTCAGGTCCAGGGAGAAGATGGTGGGTCCATGTCCAGTCCAGTCAGCAGCCAATGAGAAACACAGCTGGTTGTTGTGTCATCTGTTGCTAGGTAAAGCATGTTGGATTCAACAGGAGCAGAGAGTGAGGAGCTGAGACGCCCCCTGGTGGTTTATTATGGTTTAGATTAGTTTATTTAAACCTATAATATTTGATTTAAACCTTGTTAAGGTGAATCTGTATGTTACAGTTTTCCACAGTTGTTTCCACACTGAAACTGGAACTTGGGACACAGTCACTGAAACCTGAAACTCATGAATCAAATCCCTAAACCAAGTCTGCAAACCTACAAGCACATTTTCTGCTTTTCACTCAGTTTGTAATTCTCTGTCACTTTTTGTAAAACACGACACAGTAATGTAGTTTTCTCTCTTCTCTACATGAGGCTCAACATTCACAAACTAAAACCTCATGTGTTCATTTGGAAGCACTGCCATCCCAAATGCTAAAGTTCATTTACCAACTGGCCTCATCCTCTCATCTCACATATACACACTGATATCTGAACTGTTCAGACTTCAGCTCTACAGAGAAGACCTCAGGTGAGCTCAGGTGAGATCAAATGGTTTTGAATGTTTCATTTTGCCAGAGATTTGTGGAGTTTTGCATTTTGTGTTTGTGGTTTTGTGTTTTGAGTTTAGAGTTTAGAGAAAATGAGCTCTAGTTTCAGAAAATGTGTGTGAGCAACTGTGAAAAAGTGTAAACAGCAGAGTGAGGAGCTGAGACGCCCCCTGGTGGTTCATCACGGCAGAAACAGGTTTAGTTTGTGTCTGGGCATCAGATTTTATTAAAAGAACTCTCCTGGTTCAGAAAGCTGGTTTCTCCTGTGGAAATGGTTTTGGGCTCTAAGTCGCCTCTGAAGACGCTGAGCAGCTGAACCTGACTTTCAGTTTCAGGGTTGATGGATTTAGCCACGTGGTTTTTGTGTTTTTTGTGTTTTGTGTGTTTTTTGCATTTTTTGTGGTTTGTGTTTTTTGTGTTTTTTGTGGTGTGTGTTTTTTGTGTTTTTTGTGTTTTGTGTTTTTTGTGTTTTTTGTGGTTTGTGTGTTTTGTGTTTTTTGTGGTTTGTGTGGTTTTTGTGTTTTTTGTGTTTTTTGTGTTTTTTGTGGTTTGTGTTTTATGTGGTTTTTGTGTTTTTTGTGGTTTGTGTTTTTTGTGGTTTGTGTGTTTTTTGTGTTTTTTGTGTTTTTTGTGTTTTTTGTGGTTTGTGGTTTTTGTGGTTTTTGTGGTTTGTGTGGTTTGTGTTTTTTGTGGTTTGTGTTTTTTGTGTTTTTTGTGGTTTGTGTTTTTTGTGTTTTTTGTGGTTTGTGTTTTTTGTGTTTTTTGTGGTTTGTGGTTTTTGTGTTTTTTGTGGTTTGTGTTTTTTGTGTTTTTTGTGGTTTGTGTTTTTTGTGTTTTTTGTGTTTTGTGTTTTTTGTGGTTTGTGTTTTTTGTGTTTTTTGTGGTTTGTGTGTTTTGTGTTTTTTGTGGTTTGTGTGGTTTTTGTGTTTTTTGTGTTTTTTGTGGTTTGTGTTTTTTGTGTTTTTTGTGGTTTGTGTTTTTTGCGTTTTTTGTGGTTTGTGTTTTTTGTGTTTTTTGTGGTTTGTGTTTTTTGTGTTTTTTGTGGTTTGTGTTTTTTGTGTTTTTTGTGTTTTTTGTGTTTTGTGTTTTTTGTGTTTTTTGTGTTTTTTGTGTTTTGTGTGTTTTGTGGTTTGTGTGTTTTTTGTGTTTTTTGTGTTTTGTTTTTTGTGGTTTGTGTGTTTTTTGTGGTTTTTGTGGTTTGTGTGTTTTTTGTGGGGTTTTTTTTGTGTTTTGTGTTTTTTGTGGTTTGTGTGGTTTTTGTGGTTTGTGTTTTTTGTGTTTTTTGTGGTTTATGTTTTTTGTGGTTTTTGTGTGTTTTTTTGTGTAGTTTTTGTGGTTTGTGTGGTTTTTGTGTTTTTTTTTGTTTGTGTGTTTTTGTGTTTTTTGCATTTTTTGTGGTTTGTGTTTTTTGTGTTTTTTGTGGTGTGTGTTTTTTGTGTTTTTTGTGTTTTGTGTTTTTTGTGTTTTTTGTGGTTTGTGTGTTTTGTGTTTTTTGTGGTTTGTGTGGTTTTTGTGTTTTTTGTGTTTTTTGTGTTTTTTGTGTTTTTTGTGGTTTGTGTTTTATGTGGTTTTTGTGTTTTTTGTGGTTTGTGTTTTTTGTGGTTTGTGTGTTTTTTGTGTTTTTTGTGTTTTTTGTGTTTTTTGTGGTTTGTGGTTTTTGTGTTTTTTGTGGTTTGTGTGGTTTGTGTTTTTTGTGGTTTGTGTTTTTTGTGTTTTTTGTGGTTTGTGTTTTTTGTGTTTTTTGTGGTTTGTGTTTTTTGTGTTTTTTGTGGTTTGTGGTTTTTGTGTTTTTTGTGGTTTGTGTTTTTTGTGTTTTTTGTGGTTTGTGTTTTTTGTGTTTTTTGTGTTTTGTGTTTTTTGTGTTTTTTGTGTTTTGTGTTTTTTGTGTTTTTTGTGGTTTATGTTTTTTGTGGTTTTTGTGTGTTTTTTTGTGTAGTTTTTGTGGTTTGTGTGGTTTTTGTGTTTTTTTTTGTTTGTGTGTTTTGTGTGTTTTTTGCATTTTTTGTGGTTTGTGTTTTTTGTGTTTTTTGTGGTGTGTGTTTTTTGTGTTTTGTGTTTTGTGTTTTTTGTGTTTTTTGTGGTTTGTGTGTTTTGTGTTTTTATTGTGGTTTGTGTGGTTTTTGTGTTTTTTGTGTTTTTTGTGTTTTTTGTGGTTTGTGTTTTATGTGGTTTTTGTGTTTTTTGTGGTTTGTGTTTTTTGTGGTTTGTGTGTTTTTTGTGTTTTTTGTGTTTTTTGTGTTTTTTGTGGTTTGTGGTTTTTGTGTTTTTTGTGGTTTGTGTGGTTTGTGTTTTTTGTGGTTTGTGTTTTTTGTGTTTTTTGTGGTTTGTGTTTTTTGTGTTTTTTGTGGTTTGTGTTTTTTGTGTTTTTTGTGGTTTGTGGTTTTTGTGTTTTTTGTGGTTTGTGTTTTTTGTGTTTTTTGTGGTTTGTGTTTTTTGTGTTTTTTGTGTTTTGTGTTTTTTGTGGTTTGTGTTTTTTGTGTTTTTTGTGGTTTGTGTGTTTTGTGTTTTTTGTGGTTTGTGTGGTTTTTGTGTTTTTTGTGTTTTTTGTGGTTTGTGTTTTTTGTGTTTTTTGTGGTTTGTGTTTTTGCGTTTTTTGTGGTTTGTGTTTTTTGTGTTTTTTGTGGTTTGTGTTTTTTGTGTTTTTTGTGGTTTGTATTTTTTGTGTTTTTTGTGTTTTTTGTGTTTTGTGTTTTTTGTGTTTTTTGTGTTTTTTGTGTTTTGTGTGTTTTGTGGTTTGTGTGTTTTTTGTGTTTTTTGTGTTTTGTTTTTTGTGGTTTGTGTTTTTTGTGGTTTTTGTGGTTTGTGTGTTTTTTGTGGGGTTTTTTTTGTGTTTTGTGTTTTTTGTGGTTTGTGTGGTTTTTGTGGTTTGTGTTTTTTGTGTTTTTTGTGGTTTATGTTTTTTGTGGTTTTTGTGTGTTTTTTTGTGTAGTTTTTGTGGTTTGTGTGGTTTTTGTGTTTTTTTTTGTTTGTGTGTTTTTTGTGTTTTTTGCAGTTTGTGTGTTTTTTGTGTTTTTTGTGGTTTGTGTTTTTTGTGGTTTGTGTTTTTTTTTGTGTTTTTTGTGTTGTAAATTCTTGTGGTTCTTGTAGAATTCTTGTAGTTTATTTTTTTACTCTTAGTTTTATCTTTAGTTTTGGTCTCTCTCTTCAGAGGAGCATACAGCCCAACAGCAGCTGAATCCAAGGAAACCGGCCTTCTTTTTCAAATTGGCAGTAGATTTTATTGCACCACCTCTAACATCTTTAGAATGGAACTTTAGTCACAAACCAAATCCCAAAGATTTGGAAAACTGCTTACGTTCTCCCTCTTTAAAGGTGGAGACTCATTATTGAACAACTACAGACCGATCTCCATGTTCTCCCCTCTGGCAAAGGTTCTTGAGTCTTTGATCAGTGATCAATTTAAGGACTTTTTATATACAAATGGTATTTTATCACAGTATCAGTCTGGTCTCAGCATACCAGCTGCTATGAAAGTTGGAAGTGATTGTAAGTTGTTTATTGATTTGTCCGAGGATTCTGACCCTGCTGGTTTAGATGTTTAGAGACAGAGGCTGACTGACCCGGTCTGTCTGAACAAGCTGCTGGATGGTTTCCAACTAACTGGTTTTGAAACTGGTTTTGAAACTGGTTTTGAAGCTGGGTTTGGAACTGGTTTTGAAACTGGTTTTGAAACTGGTTTTGGAACTGGTTTTGAAACTGGTTTTGGAACTGGTTACTGGTCTATAGTCTAGACTTCATATTTCTGTCATGATGTGGCTGAATATTATTTCTGTTTTAATAAAGTCATTGTTTTACACATTCATGATAAGTTCTTTTTGTTTTTTTGTTCAGCGATTGGAGAAACTGCAATGTCACGTCCGTATCGCAATGAATTGTGGGTAATTAAATCAGTGAAGTCTGGTGAAGTCTGCACCCGGAGCGGACTCTCTGGAAGTCTGCAGAAAGTCCGCTTGAGGCCCCTGGTGGACTGGATGGATTGTGGATTTGGAGCCTCAGCACTCGCAGACTGGTCTTAAGTGCTCTGAACTGGTCTGACCTGGTCTGAACTGGTCTAAACCGGTCTAAACTAGTCTGAACTGGTCTAAACTGGTCTGCACTGGGCTAAACCGGGTTGAACTGGTCTAAATTGGTCTAAACTGGTCTAAAGTGGTCTGAACTGGTCTACTATGGTGTAGACCGGTCTGAACCGCACTAAACTGGTCTAAACTAGTCTGAGCTTGTCTAGACTGGTAAAGCAAGTGAAGTCCAGAAATCTGGATTCAGCTGGACTGTGAAGACCGCTGTGAAGGAGATCTGGCCATCCATGTTTTTATTTACAAAGCTCTTCTTGGGAATTCCCAGAGGTGGAAAGTAACTAAGTACATTTACTCAAGTACTGTACTTAAGTACAATTTAGAGATACTTGTACTTTACTTGAGTATTTCCATTTGATGCTACTTTATACTTCCACTCCACTACATTTCAGAGGGAAATATTGTACTTTCTACTCCACTACATTTATTTGACAGCTTTAGTTACTTTTCAGATGGAGATTTGACTCAATGGATAATATAACAAGCTTTTAAAATACAACACATTGTTAAAGATGAAACCAGTGGTTTCCAACCTTTTTGGCTTTTGACGTCTTACAGAAAGCAGTGTGTAGTCGGGTCACATTTCAGATGTCTATGAGTTGTTAACAGCTCCACCAAATAGTGATTTTTCCCTCTAAACCTCACATGGTTTCATTTCAATAAATGTTCAAATGATCCAATATTTCAGCAAAAATCAAAGATTAGAGAAAAAGTCCAAAAACTGAAAACAGATTTGTGTATCAGAACTTTGTTTTTTCTTCTTTCCTCTCCCATTAATCATCTCACGACCCCTCAGATTTATCCGGTGACCCTTTGGAGGGGCCCGACCCCTAGGTTGGGAACCACCGGACTAAACTAGCTAACTGTATATAAAGTAGTTCAAACTAGCTCCACCTCCAGCAGCTACAACAGTAACATGCTGCTTACACACTGATGCTTCAGTATTAATAATCTAATGATGTCATATATAATAAAATATCAGTCAGAGGGACCAAACCACTACTTTCACTTTAATACTTTAACTACATTTTGCTGCTAATACTTATGTACTTTTACTTCAGTAGGATTTTTCATGCAGGACTTTTACATTGCTGTATTGGTACTTTTACTGCAGTAAAGGATCAGAGTACTTCTTCCACCTCTGGTTACATCAGTGATGACATGCAGAGTTTATCTGTGAAGATTTCTTCTGACTTTAGGACCGGGTCTCTTCAGTCAGACGGGCTAGAGTGAGACCAGCAGGAAAGTGAGACCAGCAGGAAAGTGAGACCAGCAGGAAACAGACTCAGCATCTCTCCTGCATCAGCCGACTCTAACCTGCAGGTCCGACTCGTTCTGGTCTCTGACTGATCCGCATCAAACCGGCTGCTGAGCCTCTCGCCACGATATAATAATAATTATTAAATCTTTCTTAAACAGCTGGACTGTGTTTTGGATCAATATTTCTCCTGATTAGAAACTGATCTACAATCATTTTAGATTCATCTCTTCCTCTGTGACTTCCTTTATAATCTCTTGTTCCTTATCTCTCTTCTCCATCTCTTTCTTCTCAGTGTCTGTCTGTGGAAATGAACGAGTGAATCTGTGAAGAACACTCAGGGACCTGGTCTGTCTGTAGAAATGAACGAGTGAATCTGTGACGAACACTCAGGGACCTGGTCTGCTGTAGAAATGAACGAGTGAATCTGTGACGAACACTCAGGGACCTGGTCTGCTGTAGAAATGAACGAGTGAATCTGTGATGAACACTCAGGGACCTGGTCTGCTGTAGAAATGAACGAGTGAATCTGTGATGAACACTCAGGGACCTGGTCTGCTGTAGAAATGAACGAGTGAATCTGTGACGAACACTCAGGGACCTGGTCTGCTGCAGAAATGAACGAGTGAAGAACACTCAGGGACCTGGTCTGCTGTAGAAATTAACGAGTGAAGAACACTCAGGGACCTGGTCTGCTGTAGAAATTAACGAGTGAATCTGTGATGAACACTCAGGGACCTGGTCTGCTGCAGTGAAACCTGCAGACCGGGTCGGTCCAGGTGGCTGCAGGCGGTCCTGCAGGAACCGGTTTCCTTCAGGAGCCTGGTCTCTCTCTGAGTGACAGACCTGATGAACAGACATATTTTATGGATATTTCATATTATATTCAATGCATATCAATAACAGCACAGAACAGCTGATAACTGATAACTGATAACTGATCATTAACACAAATATTGAACACAGTAAAACGAGCAGCTTGGATGAATATTGATCAGATTATGTGAATATTGCATCAGAGAGTTTTCCTGATATTTTTAGGAACATTTTACATAATTCTCTGTATTATTTATTTTAACCATCATACATATTTATTCTGCTTATTTCAGTCAGATTCAGAGTTTCTTCTCCCTGAGACTCTCTGGTTGTTTTAACTGAACTTTTCTAAAGCAGGAGGCTGTTCAGAGAGTGAATAAGTGAATATAGCTTCATGTGTTCATGTCTTATCCTCCTTTATATCTTCAAAAAACATCTCAACTTTAAAAGTAACAACTACATTTAGTTCCTTTCTTCTCAGAAATTAATGAAATGCTGAGATATGCGGTATAGATATATATATATATATAATTTAAGTTTTCTTACACCCCTTAAAACCAAGAAGGCCTTGTGACCCCCCGTGGAGCTTTGGCGACCCCTAGTGGGGGTCGGGACCCCCAGGTTGGGAACCAGTGGCTTAGAACATACAGTAGATCTGTAATAAAACATAATCTTTATTCTCAAAACTTTCACTTCTGTGAAAACCTTGAAGGATTTTCAGTTTCCTCAGAAGATTTAAAGCATCTTGGTGTTTCTGACATTAAAGAACATTTAAGAACCATTTCCTTTCAGTTTACAGAATCTGAATCTGAATCTGAATCTGAATCTGAATCTGAATCAGAATCAGAAAAACTTTATTGATCCCCGAGGGGAAACTGGGTTACGCTGCAGTTGCTCACATTCTAGAAGAGAAATATATATAAGCATAGAGAAATTATAAGAAAAATAGAAATAAGAAAATAAGAAATATGTAAAATATGTGCATTATACTACAATATATACAAGTGCAAATAATTAAATAATTATTTCACAGTTGAATTATTGCACAGAATCATTACATTAAATATTCCTCTAAACTGGGAAGTAAGTGTTTCTCATCCTTTAAGTCTGATGTTTCACTTCTGATGATAAGTAAAAAAAAAAAAAAAAGTGTTTTTCTTTAAGATTAAT
This sequence comes from Centroberyx affinis, assembly GCF_046629955.1. Taxonomy (NCBI): domain Eukaryota; kingdom Metazoa; phylum Chordata; class Actinopteri; order Beryciformes; family Berycidae; genus Centroberyx; species Centroberyx affinis. The sequence goes on along the minus strand of NW_027283999.1, from coordinate 11,101 downwards.
AGAAATCTGCTGATCTTTGTTATGCTGACATTCAGAAACTCGGTTCTGAATAATCGGCTTTTCAAACCTGACGAGTTTTAATTTGAGTCACAACAGACGAGTTTTGCAGCTTCGTATGTTTCAGTTTAAATTAAAATATGAAAAATATGAAAATATGAAAAAGTGGAGTTCAAAGGTTTTCACTGGACAGCAGCGATGCGTTAATATTTAAATATTTAAATCTCTGCTGCAGACTGAGCTGGAGGCCGACCCGGGTCACCTGACACCAGACTCTGATGGGGTGAAAATAAATTAAAATAAATAAATTAAAAAAATAAAATAAAATCCTCAGAAGAAGAGATGGACCTTCTGCACACCTCCACCCTGCAGAATTTAATTTCCTCCGTAATAAATCAGATTTTTTTTTTCAGGTTTGTTTTCACACAGGAAACTGAACCACTTCAGCTTCTAGACCAGCGGTTCTCAACGTGGGGTCCGGGGGCCACCGGGGGGGACCCTGAGGGGGTTCCAGGGGGTCCCACAGCAAACTGATGAATTATTAAACTTCAGGATCATTTCATTTACAGAAGTGAACTAGAGCTGAACAATTTATCCAAATTTTATGGAAATCACAATATGGCCGACTGCAATGTTCAAATCTCAGGAGGCGCAATATTAGTTAAAAGGTGAAATGTGTCAAAATATAATTTTAAAGTAAATATTGTGGTGCTGCAGAGATGTCCTGGCCTACACATCATATTCTACAGACTGAAGAAAACATCTTTGTTTGGTACAGATCCCCGCAAAAATCACACCATAATCATTTTAATACGTTTTTCAATGAAAATGAGAATAATGATGTAAAAATTATCATTCCCTCTAATATCGCAATATCAGTCAAAATAATCTAAATCAGTCATGGAGGTCTGGACTGAATCATCTGATGATACAAATATTCTCAGGTTTGGGTCTGAGAGACTAAATGTCATCAGAGGAGGAGAGTGAAGATGTTCTCTCTGGTTCTGCTGTGGTTCTTTGTTCTCTGGTTTCATTACGAGACACACAGGAAGTGATGAAGTGACACACAGGAAGTGACACACAGGAAGTGATGAATGACACACAGGAAGTGATGAAGTGACACACAGGAAGTGATGAAGTGACATGAAAACACTACAGAACTGCACTGTCACCTGAAGCAGAGACTCTCAGCCTGCCTGACCTCCAGGACCTGATCCAGTCCACATCAGAGCCTCAGACCATCTGATGAGATCTAGTCTCTCAGACCCAAACCTGAGAACGTTTGTATTGTCAGATGATTCAGTCCAGAACTCCACGACTGTCCAGAGAAACAGAGAAACTGATCACAGCATCACTCTGCTGCTTTCTCTCACTCTGTTCACTTCTTTAATGAAATCATGCTGAACTTTAATAATTCATCAGTTTGCTGTGGGACCCCCTGGAACCCCCTCAGGGACCCCCGGACCCCATGTTTAGAACCACTGACCTAAAGAGTAATGATAAGTAAATATATATAAAAAGACATGACCCCCCCCCCCCCACACACACACACACTTATTAAAAGAATAATTAAAGAATACTTCAGTATTCTTACAAGTATAGTTTAATAACCTGAAAGTGGCCATTTAGTCCCACTGAGTGACAGAAAAGTAAACTTACTGTTCCCCAAAGTTAGTTACTTTTTATACTTAAGTTTACTTTAAAGAGTAAAGTTAAAGTTTAGTTTAAGTTAAAGTTTATTACTTTTTCAGAAGGAAGGTGACTGTCGTCTAAATGAAGAGCAGAAGAAGAGTCTAAATGAAGAGCAGAAGAAGAAGAGTGTGAAAAAACTGATCTGAAAACAGCAGACATGAGATTTAACCCTTTAATCAACAGTCTCAGTACAAAGCAGACATGGAATCATCAACACAGCGGCGTGTGTGTGTGTGTGTGTGTAGTGTGTGTGTGTGTGTGTGTGTGTGTGTGTGTGTGTGTGTGTGTGTGTGTGTGTGTGTGTGTGTGAGTGTGTGTTCAGTGGTGGAGAACTTGGGCAGCTGGTTTCCCAGATGCAGCGTCTCTCCACTCCGTCCTCCGAGATCGACGCCAGTCTCACCACTCCACCGCTGGAGCCGTCTCTCTCCATCGCCAGAGACAGGGCTGACAGACAGACAGGTAGAGAGAGAGACAGGTAGACAGACAGGTAGAGAGAGAGACAGGTAGACAGACAGGTAGAGAGAGAGACAGGTAGACAGACAGGTAGAGAGAGAAAAAGGAAGACAGATTAGTGAATATATCTCAGAGGTTGTGTTGTGTATGAGGTTGTGCGGTGGACTCCAGTTCCCAGCATGCACTGCTCCCACCTGCAGCAGTCAGCTCCAGACACTGCTCCTTGTTCAGTCCCGGTTTGTAGTTTGAGTCCATGAAGCCGTAGATGTAGGTGCTGCCACTCCCCCCCACTGACACAGGCTGCCTCACCAACATGCCCCCTATGGGCACTGAGTACACCTGAGAGAGAGAGAGAGAGAGAGAGAGAGAGAGAGAGAGAGAGAGAGAGAGAGAGAGAGAGAGAGAGAGAGAGAGAGAGAGAGAGAGAGAGAGAGAGAGAGAGAGAGAGAGAGAGAGAGAGAGAGAGAGAGAGAGGAGAGAGACACACGGTGTGAGCAGTGAGACAGGTGTGTGGTTCAGCTCAGCAGACTGTATTGATCAGCTTGGTGTGGTATTGATTATTGATCAGCCAGAGGAACTGGACGACTGAACAACCAGCCAAGAAGAGTCCAGAGTTTTAGAATCTGGACTTCTGTGTGTGTGTGTCTCAGTGTGTGTGTGTGTGTGTGTGTGTCTCAGTGTGTGTGTGTGTGTGTGTGTGTGTCTCAGTGTGTGTGTGTGTGTGTGTGTGTGTGTGTGTGTGTGTGTCTCAGTGTGTGTCTCAGTGTGTGTGTGTGTGTGTGTGTGTGTGTGTGTGTGTGTGTGTGTGTCCAGTGTGTGTCTCAGTGTGTGTGTGTGTGGTGTGTGTGTGTGTGTGTGTGTGTGTGTGTGTCTCAGTGTGTGTCTCAGTGTGTGTGTGTGTGTGTGTGTGTGTGTGTGTACCTGCCCCCCCCCCCCTGCGGTCCCATCCTGCCACGATGATCCCGGCTGTCAGCTCCTCTCTGTATCTGTAGCAGCTGGAGCGGAACAGATTGGCGGCCGTCTCCACCAATGGAGGCTCGTCCAGCTCGATGCTGGGGGCGGAGCCACAGAGAGACAGGTCAGGGCTGTCAATCAAACCGAGTGAGCGTGTGTGTGTGTGTGTGTGTGTGTGTGTGTACCTGTGGAAGCCCAGCTGGTACGTGACGACATCAGCGATGGCCTGAGTGTCTGCAGCAGAGCCAGACCTGTAACACACAGCTGCTGTTATTATCTGCTCATTAATATTAATTACTGTTAATTAACATGCGAAAATTACTATGAAGGAATTACTGTTCGTTATTTCAGAGGTGTGACCGAGTCAACTTCACACAAGTCCCAAGTCAGTTTCAAGTCTCAAGTCAAGTCTCAATTCAAGACTCAAACAAGTCTCAAGTCTTGAGGCTCAAGTCTCAAGTCGAGTCTCAGGTCGAGTCTCAGGTCGAGTCTCAAGTCAGTCTCAGGTCAAGTCAAGTCTCAAGTCGAGTCTCAGGTCAAGTCCCAAGTCCTCAAGTCAGTCTCAAGTCGAGTCTCAAGTCGAGTCTCAAGTCGAGTCTCAAGTCGAGTCTCAAGTCGAGTCTCAAGTCGAGTCTCAAGTCAGTCTCAAGTCAGTCTCAAGTCAAGTCTCAAGTTAAGTCTCAAGTCGAGTCTCAGGTCAAGTCTCAGGTCAAGTCTCAAGTCGAGTCTCAGGTCAAGTATCAGGTCAAGTCTCAAGTCTCAAGTCAGTCTCAAGTCAATTCTCAAGTCGAGTCTCAAGACTTGAGGCTCAAGTCTCAGGTCTAAATGTAGATTACCAAGTCCAGTCCAAGTCAAGTCCATGTCATTAATGTCAAGTCTCAAGTCTAAATGTAGAACAGCAAGTCAAGTCAGAACAAATCAAGAGTCCAGTATCAATTTAATATCTTAAAGAAAACTAAATATCTAGGACTTTTCAATGCAATATGGTTTTAATAGGATAAAAACTTGGTAAGAGCATCATGAGTTTGATTTCTATAATCAGTTTCAACTTCAATAAATTCAATCATTCCATACAAATTCAGAAAACAGAATTTAAATTCAGTCGTCTGCTGGAACAAATCTCATCACTTTCAATCTGAGTCATTTACACAAACACAAGATCTCAAGTCAAGACTTTAGAAACCTTTTCAAGTCATCAGAGTACAAGTCAGAGTCAAGTCCCAAGTCACCAGAACCCAAGTCAAGTCTCGAGTCACCAGAACCCAAGTCTTGAGTCACCAGAACCCAAGTCTCAAGTCACCAGAACCCAAGTCTCGAGTCACCAGAACCCAAGTCAAGTCTCAAGTCACTAGAACCCAAGTCTCGAGTCACCAGAACCCAAGTCAAGTCTCAAGTCACTAGAACCCAAGTCTCAAGTCACCAGAACCCAAGTCAGAGTCAAGTCCCAAGTCACCAGAACCCAAGTCAGAGTCAAGTCCCAAGTCCCAAATCACCAGAACCCAAGTCAGGTCAAGAACCCAGGTCACCAGAACCCAAGTCAAGTCAAGTCCCAAGTCTTCTCTTCATGCATCAGGTCAAGTCTCAAGTAATTCAAACTGAGACTCGAGTCCAAGTCATGTGACTCGAGAAAAAACCAAACCAACCTGCAGCAGAAGATTCGATCGTGGATGGGAGTCAGTTTGTCTGTGACTCTGTTGGCTATATAGGCTCTGAGAGAGAGAGAGAGAGAGAGAGAGAGAGAGAGAGAGAGAGAGAGAGAGAGAGAGAGAGAGAGAGAGAGAGAGAGAAAGAGAGAGAGAGAGAGAGGGAGAGAAGAGAGAGAGAGAGAGAGACGGGAGAGGGATGGAGAGAGAAAGAGGGGGGGAAGACAGAAGAGAGGGGGGGGAGAGAGAGAGGAGAGAGAGAGAGGGGGGGGAAGGAGAGAGAGATGGAGAGAGAAAGAGGGGGGAAGACAGAGAGAGAGAGAGAGGGGGGGGAGGAGAGAGAGAGAGAGATGGAGAGAGAGAGAGAGAGATGGAGAGAGAGAGAGGGAGAGATGGAGAGAGAGAGAGACGTTAAAGCAGAGTGTTTTTGTTTATTGACCAGTCAAAATGTTTAATACATGCTCTCGCTCGCTCGCTCTCTCTCTCTCTCTCTCTCACCCAGTTGTGGTGCGGGAGTCTGCGCCAATCACCACTCCTCCATCATACTCCACCGCCATGATGGTGGTCTGAGAGACAGACAGGAAGACAGGCAGACAGACAGACAGACAGGCAGGGAGAGAGAGAGAGAGACAGAATTAGCGTCACATCATGTAGTCCCAGTGTGTTTCGGTCTGTTTTGTACCTGTTGCTAACGTTAGCAAACAACTGAAATTAAACAGTAACGGTGCTTTAGACAAACTAAACGTTAGTTTAAATAACGTTAATTAGACAACTTTCAGTTAATTAGCAGCCGCACACGCAACTAAGTCACTGAGACCATTACCGGACAACAGGCCAGTCAGTAGTTGAGTAACTCTGGACCTGCCGCTGGTCTCTGTCTGCTTTATTCTCCAGACGGACGGTCCCTGATGCAGAGTCCACCCTCTGGGTCCATTATCGGACAAACTGTATCGCTGCTATCCCAACTTTGCGGGAGAAAGCGGGGAAGAGCATCAGACTAAGTGTCCGATAATGGACGCTGGTAGCCAACATTAGCTAAATCCTGTTCCCCGTGATGCAGAAGCCCCGTCTGACGCCTGAAACCCGGTCCGGTCCAGTCCGGTCCGGTTCGGTTTACAGCTGGACTCAGGACAAGCAAGCATTTTAACTAGCTAGCTTAACTGTTAGCTACGTTAGCTAAGCCCGCTCCCTGCTGTAGAAGTGCTGTCTCATGTCTCATTCAGCGCTCGGTCTGTCCGTTAAACCCCCCGCGCCGGGACAGAACCGGCCCGGTCCAGTCCGGTCCGGCCCGGCCCGGTCCCACAGCTCCTCTACTCACCCCGGTGCTGACTTCCTTGCCGGTCCAGTCCGGGATCAGCGCGC
>NW_027283998.1:0-12677 GCF_046629955.1 Centroberyx affinis | reverse complement strand
TAATCATTAGCATTTCTGCTTCAAAACAAAACTTTGTTTAATGACCACAGTACAACGTTTTGATCCCATTTGACAGTAGGGTGTTTTTAAATGGCATCGTTTTTTGGAAGGCCGAGCATTATGCGTGCGTGTGTGTGTGTGTGTGTGTGTGTTTGTGTGTGTGCGCGTGTGTGTGGGTGTCTGTCTGACGGTCTATCTATCTGTCTCTCTGTGTTTGAAAGGGAATAAAAAAAAAAAAAAAGAAAAAGCAGGAAAATCTCTTAGAGAACAGGACAATGGTGGCCGGGCTGCAGCCTTGGTAGCGTTAGCCTTGAGAGGCGGCAAACACACACAGAGCGCAGAGAGAGAGTCTGGGCCAATTTCCAAACCGCTCTTTCATTTTCCATCAAAGTCTCACCTTCTGAGTTAATAGACTACTCCCTCGCTCCCCTTGAGAGAAACCCTGAAAAATAAAATAAACATGTCAAAAGCCGCCCTGGTCCCTTTTGTTAAACCAGAAATGAAGCCTGTCCTTTTTCCGCTCTGTTTCTTTTTTTTTTTTTTTTTTTTTTTGCATTTCTATTGTGGCACGGTTGTTTCCGCTGAATGCTTTCCATGTAAATATAATGGTGACGGCAGGAGAAGTGGCCCCTGTTACAGCACTTTAAAGTTGTCCTGTCCTTTTTTTTTTTTTTTTTTTTTTTTTTTTTCTTTGAACGAGCGCTCTGAGTCACAATGAATCAACCCTAACCTCCTCGAGAAATGCCCTCTTCCCTGTTAAAGCGCCTTGCATTGTTTCTCTTTCAGATGTCCACACAAAAAAAGTGCGGAAAGTTCCTCCCGGTTTGCCCTCCTCAGTAAGTGATACATTTTTTTTTTTTTTTATTATAATTTCCAAGGTATTACCGCTGTGTAAAGTGTGTGTTAAGTGTGTGTGGCTGTTGACAGCAGCCTTTCAGGAATGAAGAAGAGGCTGCTCATTTCCTCGCTCCATGTGTGTCTGAATTTACAGAGTCAGGGTTCAGCAGGTTTCAAAGGACAAAGGCCATAAAACCATGAAACCTTTAAATTCAGTTAAGAAAATGAAAAACAGCAGAATGCAGACGCATGGTTTTTCACTGACAACAGCAATGCGAAATCGTTTTGGATTGGGAGTTGAACAGAATCGGCTGTGTTTGGTTGTCAGTTCCTAGATTTAGAAAACAGCTGAAGAGTTTTGTTCCAAAATAGATATCCATCCTTAGAGAGACGTGACACCGACTCTCTGAAGGTGATTGATAGTACAAATTGAAACCAAATTATGCAATAAATTCAATACGAAATCTGAAAGCAAAAAAAAAAAAAAAATCCTTTTGGAAAAAATAAAATAAATCTATTTAAAGACATCTGCCTGTAAGACTATAATCTGTATTTTTCAACTAGTGGGTGTTTAATTTTGAGTTGTGTATAAATACATTTTTCTAAAATGAACATATGGCATTTTGGAATGAAACTCTTGCCAGTCAGTTTGTTAACTTGTTGCTGCAGCTTTATGGTGTTTTTTTGGATGTCAGTGGATATTTGAAGCTCATGTTAAAATCTTCCTCTGAGCTGGATGAGCTGATCTGACCGGACGGGCAGCTGAGTGTCGGCCTGCAGCTCGGCTCCCGCTCACAGGACCGTTTGTCTCTTCAATCAGAACAGAGACGAAGCAGCGGGGCATTTCAGTGACGTTCAGATATTTCACTCAGGTCATTTTTCATTTTGTGGAGTCTCGTTTTCACCATCTGATATTTGAGATTCCTCTTCTGTAATCGAGCTAATAACATGTGGACTAACGGATATGATGAACATTATTTTCAGGATTTGTAATTGCATGTAGAGGCGGCTGTTCCTTAGGCTTCTGACCTTGATGATTAAAAGTTAAGAGTGTGTCGTAGTTTATGATTCTGAAAGTTATTGAAGCTTTTAGAGACATTTAGCATGTGGAGATGGACGTTGCTCGGGCTTATTACCTTCTTAATTATAAGTTTATTCGGTGTTTGGTGTTTTCCTGTGGTTTTGACATTTAAACATTTAGCTGTTTCTGAGGCTGGAGCGGTTAATTGGCGGTTAAGGACGGCTGGATCCGCGGCTGAGCGGGTGCTGATGTGCGGCTCTTTGCCTCGGCCCCTCCGCTCGGCAGGAGTCTGGCTTTCTGTGGCCTCGGCCCGCTTTGTCCTGCTCTCTCCCTCCCTCTCTCTCCATCACCAGGCGGGGGGGGGGGGGGGGGGGGGGAGGAAAGGAGGAAGAAAAAGAAAGGAGACTCTGGGAAACTAGGGGAACCGGGAGAGGAAAAAGCGTTAAAAACAGAAGCAGGGAGGAAGCGTGTTTGTTTGTTGTTTGACGGATTGATTTTGCTGTTTTCATCTTTTTGCGTGTGAAGTGGTCGGACGAGACGCTTCCTGTTGCAGCAGGAGGACCTGCAACCGGCAACATTTTGACGCAACGTGGAGCAATGCTGCCAAGCAACCGGGACCATTGCTTCATTTTGATACACACACTACCACTTCCACCAAGTTTGGACACGCCACATTTTCCTTTTTTTTTTTTACTATTTTCCACATTTTAGAATAATAGTAAAGACGTCAAAACTATGACATAACACAAATGGAATTAAAAAAAAAAAAAGTGTTAAACAAATCAAAACTATCCTAATTTTACATGCTTTGCCTTGATGGAAAGGCAAAGGCTCTGGAGAGAAATTCATACATAGGATCAACTTCACTATTTATATTTGTCTAAGAAACTCATTTCAAGCATTTAAGCAAAATGGCTTTAAGAGGATGAAAAAAAACAGAACATTCAATCAGGTGGGTCCAAACTTTTGACTGGTAGTATAAATCTATAAATAGTATAAATAGTAGTATAAATAGTAGTATAAATTTAAAAATAGTATAAATTTATCCTTATTTCACTGGGGAAATTGACTAAGAATATCCAGGAAAACTGACAGAGAACGCAGTCGTCTTGTATAGCTCACTGACTGACTGACTGACTGACTGACTGACTGACTACTGACTGACTGACTGACTAACTGACTGACTGACTGACTGACCAACATGGTTGTAAATGCACAGGTCACCCCCCCTTTTGGCAGGCAGGTTTTTGAGCCTGTGCTCTCTGTGCTGCATTGCCTTTCTGTCTGTAACCCTCTCTGCTGTCTGTCGTCTCGTCTCGTCTGTCTCTCTGTGGAAACCCTCTCTGTTTCCTCTCTGTGATCCTCTGTGTGTGTGTGTGTGTGTGTGTGTAATCCTCTCCGCTCCCCCCCCCCCCGTCTAAATCAAGAGAAAACGTACAAGGAGAGAGGACCCGGTGTGTGAAATGGAGAGGGCTGACGCTCGCTGTCTGACTGCAGCAAAATAAAATGTAGAGGCAGTTTTCGCTGGCTTGTTGGCAAGAGTGTTGGTTGTGAGAGAGAGAGAGAGAGAGAGAGAGAGAGAGGGAGAGAGAGAGAGCTTTGTAGGTCTACCTCCTTTTAGAAAAAAAAAAAAAACATCATTCCGTTTTTATTTTAGTTTTCATTGAACAGGAGTAGCCCAATTTCTGTCTTTGCCAAAAATCCATTTCAGCACCGCGGCCTTGTTTGGAGTGCTGGCTTTCATGCTGACATCGTATCAGATTGCTGACAGGTGTTCATTTTCATAATCGCTTCTATTTTTATTTTGAGTTTTATTTTAGTATTTTAATCAGTGAAAGAAAGAGAAAAAAAAAAAAAAAAAAGACCCAAACCTTGCCTCACGTTGTTGGAGTAAACGGTTACGAAGGATTTGCCGCCATGTTGGAGGAGCAACAATGAAAACTGAAACATTATCCCTTTAACAGTTTAATCTCTTCCTCCCTGACTGCAACACAAAGTAATGCATAGTTTCCTTGCAGTGATAGAGTTCAAATTCTAATGTAAAAGGAGGGGAAAAAAAGATTATTTTGTCGAAAGTGAGCAACAAGGATGAAGAGGCGATGATGTTACAATCGTGAGGTTTGTTGTGACTCTTCAAAAATAGATGGAAGTGAATGAATCCTGGATGACGTATTTTCAACTGCAGACTGTCTCTCTCTCTTATTGGAAGTCATATCTGCTCCTCCATCGCTCCTCCTCCTCTGCAGCTTTCACTCATTGGTTGCAGATGATAATTTTCCAAACTTGTACAGTTTTGAATATTGTCTATTTGACTTGATCTCAGCTGCCACTGGTCTGATTTTGACCGACCCAGGAGGGATGCTGCATCTCTGCCCTGCGTTCCAGCGTTTAAAAACATTATACTGACCGGCCTGATGGGGGCGCTGTGAGTAATAAGGTCACAACTCGAACGATGATGCAGTTTGGTACTTTTGTATCCACAGACACAGATCACACTCAGCAGTACAAGCATTGGGCAACATAATTTTAAATCATGTGTTAAATCATTGTTATTTTAGTATTATAGTCGGTACAGTTGAGCTTTCGGGTTAAAACATCGGTATAATAAATATCCCTGTGTCATGTAGTCCAGTGATTCTCAACCTTTTTCATATCAAGGACCCCTAATTTAGTCCACATTAGAGCCACAGACCCCCATTTGATGAGATTTTGTCTCTCAGACCCAAATCTGAGAATATTTTTTATCATTAGATATGATTTTGTCCAGAATCCCATGACTGTCTGTATTGTAGGTAGAGAGATAACAGAGAAACTATGATCAGAACAGTAATACTTCTACATTCTCTAATTGTGTTAACTTCTTGTAAATGAAATAATGGTGAAGTTTAACAATTCATCAATTTGCTGGGGACCCCCTGGAACCCACTCAGGGACCCCTGGTGGTCCCCGGACCCCACGTTGAGAACCACTGATGTAGTCGATTTAGAATGATCGTAGAGACGTGCTTGGGGAATAAAAGCAAGCAAATATTTCTTCTAGCCGTCAGTGAAGCAGCCGAAGCCTTAATGTGTCTGAATCCTGGACCGAATACTTGCTCCCGTGTTCCTAGAAGGATCCGGTACGACGGGAACGTGCCCGGGAAACAAAATGTTACCGGGGGATAAAAGGTAGAAAAGGTTTTCTTTTAACAGTCAGTGAGGGAGTCTAATCCTCGTCTGGCTGGAACACATTTCTCCAGCGAGGCGTCATCGGAGCCGGGGAGTTCTCTGGCTCCGGTTCAAGCCCGGGACCGGGCCTGGGAGGACAGGTGCCTCCCGGTCTGAATCTGATGTTCAAATCTGAGGAAGACTGCGGTTTCGGAACAGGAGCGCGTCACATTTCATCTGGTTTCTTGTGTAACATATTACTGACATTTTATAGCAATTTTTATCCAAAATATCCTGCAATACCATGAGTGTTTACATCTTTAGTATGAGAAGCTCCAGTGGGAATTGAACCCCTAACCCTGTTTTAGTGCCTTGCTTCACAGTTTCCTTGATTATAATATTATTATAACGGTGAACCCCTAACCCTGGCAGTGTTAGTGCCTTGCTCTAGAGAATTGAACCCCTAACCCTGGCAGTGTCAGTGCCTTGCTCTAAAGAATTTAACCCCTAACCCTGACAGTGTCGGTGCCTTGCTCGAGAGAATTGAACCCCTAACCCTGGCATTGTCGGTGCCTTGCTGTAGGGATTTGAACCCCTAACCCTGACAGTGTCGGTGCCTTGCTCTAGAGAATTGAACCCCTAACCCTGACAGTGTCGGTGCCTTGCTCGAGAGAATTGAACCCCTAACCCTGGCATTGTCGGTGCCTTGCTGTAGGGATTTGAACCCCTAACCCTGGCAGTGTCGGTGCCTTGCTGTAGGGATTTGAACCCCTAACCCTGGCAGTGTCGGTGCCTTGCTGTAGGGATTTGAACCCCTAACCCTGGCAGTGTCGGTGCCTTGCTGTAGGGATTTGAACCCCTAACCCTGGCAGTGTCGGTGCCTTGCTGTAGGGATTTGAACCCCTAACCCTGGCAGTGTTAGTGCCTTGCTGTAGAGAATTGAACCCCTAACCCTGACAGTGTTAGTGCCTTGCTCTAGAAAATTGAACCCCTAATCCTGGCAGTGTTAGTGCCTTGCTCTAGATAATTGAACCCCTAACCCCGGCAGTGTCGGTGCCTTGCTGTAGGGAATTGGACCCCTAACCCTGGCAGTGTCGGTGCCTTGCTGTAGGTATTTGAACCCCTAACCCTGGCAGTGTCGGTGCATTTCTGTAGAGAATTGAACCCCTAACCGTGGCAATGTTAGTGCCTTGCTCTAGAGAATTGAACCCCTAATCCTGGCAGTGTCAGTGCCTTGCTGTAGGGATTTGAACCCCTAACCCTGGCAGTGTCGGTGCTGTTTTCTACCCATTGAGCCCCCGGGCCTCTCCTGCCTGGTTCTGAAGCCGTGAGAAGAGCGGATCTGTTCCACAAAGGTTTTTCCCGTCAGATGTTCGGTTGTCTGTGAAGCTCCGGCTCTGTCTGGAGATTCCCGCTCCTCTCCGGAACGTTCCGGCGGCCGGCCGGCGGTCCGGAGACGCTGAGAGATGTTTTCATTCCCGCTGTTAGAGGCTGTTTGTCCTCTTCTTTCTTCATTTTCAACCCCCAGACACTGAACCCCCTCATCGCTGTTTTTTGTTGTTGTTGTTTGCTGCTGGAGGGTTTGATTCAGCTTCGGGTGTTTTGAAATAAATAGCAAAAGAAATAGTTTGGCTGTGTGTGGCTGCTGCTGAATCCCCTTTTTTTTATTCATTTTAATTCTGTAGGTATTAATTCTGTTCAGTTGTGTCAGTTATGTGTCAGTGATGGTTATAAAAATCTTAGCTGTGATCTATTTTTTACTAAAATTATTTGAACGCTGCCTCAATCAATGAAAAGATATTTCAAAGACAATATTGAATATTGAATTGACTAAAACATAGAATATTAATTGGATTGACTATGTAATCAGTGATTAATCTGAATGTATATCTCCTGTGGCTTTGATTGTTTACCTAATATTGATCTAATTGGATACTTGATATTGCTTTTGATTGGATATCTATCACAAATTTGATCGTTCAGTTTGGTAAATGAACAGAGTGCATTGTCAGTTCTGTTTTTGCCTGATTCCTCACGTGGGCTTTTATTTTTTTTTATTCTTTATCTCTCTCTTTATATCTGCTGCTATTTATAACGTAAAATATTATCACACATATTACAAATGTAGCCTAATAGTAGCATATTATCTAATAATATAATCTTTTGCCGATACATTTTTTTCACCCATGTCTTTAATATACATTTTGATTAGTTATAGATATTTAAAATGGGTTATAGTTATTACATTTTGGCATTTTCATTGTATTTAAAAAATTTCCGAAACACTTTTGAGACTGGCATTTGATGTAAATGTCTGACACAATTAGAGTTTTGTTTTATTTTCATTTATATTATGTATTTTATGTATAGGATATGCAGGCTGAGCATTTAAACAGGAGCCAGGCTCAGATGCATGTTGTTACGTTACATTACAGAAATGTGGACAGCAGCAAAACACACAGGGGGAAGAAGCTCGTCTGCCTTTACATTATAATACAGGAGGAACATCTACACAGAGACCTGGTCTGGGTGCTGGATGTGTCATGGATGTTAAATCTAATTGGACCTCTAATTGGAGCTGTGGTTAGTTTACATTATGATCAGCGATGTAGTGAAGGGTAAACCCACCTAAATCCGCTTTAAACATTTTTAGGCCGACATAATAAATCTTTTGGAGCTAAATTCACAGTAAACATCGCAGTGAGCAGCAGTGCCAGTGTGTTTTTAAAGAGTTTTAAAGGGAATAAATAAGTGTTTTTTTCCGTAAATATAATTGATTTGTGTTTATATGAGTGTTTGTCTTAGCTCATAGCTCATTACGTACCTTTATGTTGGATGATCATTTACCTAGAAACCTGTCTCGGGTGTCAGTGATTTTGCATGAATGTTGTAATTGAACCTGCACACAGCTACGAAACACACAGTACAGACAATTACACAGAGAGCTGCAGTTAATTTACATTATAAGCAGGGATTTAGACGTTTACTCCCCTTTTCAGGACATAAATTCATACTAAACATCGTAGTAAGCAGCACCAGACTGATGTAAGTTATATGAAGATATGTTTTTATAAGTGGGAAAAGGATAAAATAATGGTTTTCTGAAAATATAAGTTGATTTTTGTTTGTATTGGTGGTTATTTGCATTGTGATGATCACAGACACGTCATAGTTTACTTGCCTTTTTATTTGCCGTTATATTACTGATTATAATGTGTGAGAAACCCGGTGTTCGGGTGTTAGTGACATTGCTGAGATGTTTTTTTTTTCCATTTGATTATAACTGTGGACAGCTATGAAATAATATACATGCTATGCTGCTGTAACACGGCCTGCACCTGCTCCGAATAAACCACAGCTTCATAGAGGAATGCCTGTATGTCAGTGAGTGTGTGTGTGTGTGTGTGTGTGTGTGTGTGTGTGTGTGTGTGTGTGTGTGTGTGTGTGTGTGCTTCTATAGAGACACACTGCGGGGCAAAACAAAAGTTCTCTTTGTGAGGAGACGGGCTTTGCGTAAACAGCGTGCGTCCAAGCGCATGCACACACACACACATACACACACACCCACACACACACACACACACACACATTCTGTCTGTCTATGGGTTTAGTAATGGCAAAACACTGAATTCCCTGACGATACCAGTAGGATTCCAGTACATCCTAAATAGCTTTTAGTTTGCTAGTTTGTATTTGAAAAACATAAAGTAAGTATAATGTTTAAAATGTTTAGAGTAACTCAGAACAGTCCTGAACTCTACAGTGTGTTTTAGATGGTACAGCCACTGCTTATAGACACATTTGTCTAAAAAAAAATCCAAACATCATAGCAGGTGTATGAAGACTTTCACTGTATATTAATTTTGGGAAAATGTCACCACCTGAAATTCATCAACCGATATTTCAACAAATCTGAATCTGATGATTCAAACTTCAAAACAAAATAACTATTTACCAGGCAAGCAGAGGTCTGAAGATGACCTCAGACTTTAAAAGTGACCCATAATGAGTTTTATTTTCATTTAATAACAGCAGATAACATCAGGCTCTTCAAACAGTTGATGACTAATTTTGGGATGGAATCTCTTCATGTGCTGATTCAGGAGAAACGTACGCAAAAAATCCCAAACTATAAATGTAAACTTAACTGACAGCCTTAGATGCTTTTTAATAGAAACATTTGAAGGATATTCAGCGGGGATGGGAGGGTTGTCTTTCCTTATCCGTTATTTGTGTGCAAAAATAACAATGTAGAGTGTTTTTTTTTCAGTGAACAGTGTTTAATGATGCCATTATTAGACTGATGGGACTGTGAAGGTTGTAAAATAGTGAATCTGATTTCGATTTAACTCTAGATGTTCTGGCTCGGTGTTTCCAGACTGACCGGACTGATGATCAAACTGTGAACGTTGTCCACTGTTGTGTCTGTTGCACTCTGTTGTCTCTACTGAATAGAAATCCCCCCCCCCCCCCCCCCCCCCCCCCCCACCCCCCCGCGACAGTAAAAGGCTTCGTATCCTTTCAGAGACGTTAGCTTCAGCTCCACTGCTTTCCTCCTCATTCTACAGTATGAACCGAGCTGCCAACTGTCGATTCCCTTCGGTTTCACTTCAGCCCGGTCAGGTGGATGTCGGTTTAATTCCAACGACTGAAATCTGTAAGAAAAGTTACACATCCTGTCCCTGGGTGAACCAGCTGTAGAGAATGAACGCTGGTTCATTACCAAACCAACAGCTTCACTTTACATTTAGCCTCGTCCGGATGGAAGGGGAGCCGACCTCAAACGCTGATCTGAAGCTCACTGTGCTGATGATGTTTTGAATTTTACAATTAGAAAACTAGGAAAAATGTCTGCTTTTACTCTATTTCTCTCACCATGGAGCACTGTTTGTATTACATGCTTTATTATCAGTATCAGGCTCTCTTATGGACTCTTCAACCCTCATCCTACCAACATATTTAACATACAAGGACTACCGACTGTATAAACTCCTGCAAGAAACAACCATTATAGCAAAATGTTAACTTATTTCTTCTCAAAACATTATTAGATATGTAATTAATGCTAAAACAGATTATTATTATTTTCGGAAAGTTACAGTTAATTAAATGATGTATTGTATTTGTGACTTTGAACATCATCTGACCTTAGGAAGAGCAGTATTTAGGGTCACAGAGCACATGAGGAAATCTGTGTCTGCTGCATCTGTGTCTGTCTCCTTCAAAATGACTGACAGAGGGCCCCTACCCCCCCTGATAGTGTGTGAGACTTTAAATTAGGACCCATGGCAAACATGAACTCAATAAATAGTTCCATCTATTAAAACTGCACCGGCGGAATTGGGTGCTTTTGACTGCGGTCCCCCAGGACCCCGATACATTGGTGTTTTTAAAAAGCACTAATTAAAACAGAAACAGAAAACAATGATATGAAGTCATTAGGAACAAATTGATTGACAAAGTAATGAAAAACTGGAATGATAGAATAAAGCACCTGTGAGATATGACAAAAAGTAAACCTCTGGGGTCTGCGGGTACCCCAGAGGGAGGATGAAGGTTAAATCGAGTTTCTGTGTCTCCTACCTTGAATTTTTAGAATTGAAATATTTCAGATTTTCAAAATGTCGCTCCATGACTTTCCCCCAAAGACCCACTGCCTGTACAAACCAGCTTTGTTAGATTTTTTCGATTTCATGCACAGAAACAGTCGTTACAGTGATGTTTACCCTCCTTCTCTCAGAGCCCGAAATTCATCACTTAGGCTTTATCTGATAAATACTTCAGCTGCCTGAGGACATTTCCTCTCTTGGTCTTGTATTGATGAACTCTCCTCTGCTGTCTGGGGCAGTTTCAGTGTTATTTAATTTAATTGGTTTACATTGTTTAAGACAGAAGGAGCGACCAGAGGTTCTTGGTTCTGTGCTGTTCAACCCTCATCCTGCCAACATTTACCATACAAGGACTACTGACTGGGGTCTGCGGGTACCCCAGTCGGTAGGATTGATTGATTGATTGATTGACTTTATCCGATAAATTAAAATACAATATACAAATGTACATACAGTACTAAAATTCATCAGGATATCGCAATAAAGTCACATGACTTATTTCCATTGCGGTCCTGGGGTCTAGGCTAGGAGGCAGGCAGGAAAAGGGAGTGACATGTATATGCTACTAATATCCCATTTTTACACTAAAACACCTAATAAAAACATCACTATTATACAATCATGAAAATAATAAAAAAAAACACACAAGTTCAGAAACCAGTCCAAACTTACAACTGTCCTAGAAAAGATGTTTCACTATACAAACTTCCTCAGCATCCATTTTTTTCAGAGAGTGGGCAGATTTCATTTCGTCTGAGATTTTATTCCACTCCTCCCCCCCCCCCCCCTGTGTAGAGAAATGTACTTCTCCATACTCTCTTTGGCCTCAGTTAATATAAGGAGTGGGAACACAGTGTGCTTGATACTTAGTGCTTAATACATTTTAGTGTTTTGACGTTTGTATTGATCGGTGACTTGAGACAGAACACGGTGTCCTCGATACTTTCCGGTTGTGCGTGTCATGCTTTGTCCGATTAATTCAGTTTCCTTTTCTTCCTCTGAAATTCCTTTTTATCGATGTGTCCTCCATATTTTCTTTTTACTGTTTTTGCGTTTCTTTCCTCACTCATTCTCTGTGTGTTGAGTTTAGTGACCTTTTCCTCTTCTTAAATTGTGTTTCATGGCTGTTTCAGACCTACATAAAGCAAAGGAAAGGCAGCTTTATTTGTATAGCACATTTCATACACTGAGGCAATTCAAAGTGCTTTACAGAGTAATAAAAAATACAGTTAAAGGTAAACGATTTACAATTAAAAAGTGCAAAAGTACAGACAAGAGATCCACAAGATAAAAGACTTAAAAAGTAAACTAGTGCAGTTCAAATCAAGTAAAATAGAAAGATAAAAGAAAAGGCAAGTGCAAGAGGATTAGAAAACTGAAAAGTGCATTAAAATCACATTTAAAAGAAAATAAAAAAAGATATAAATAAATAAATATTACAGGAGGAGGACTTCTTCCTCTTCACTTCGGTATTGTCTGATGAATTCTTAATTTGGGTTCGACCAAACAAATTTTTCCTTTTTTTAAAATTCTGTGCCGCTGAACTCTCTTCAGTCTCCTCTGCTGCTCTGATCAAATCCAGCCTGGTCAGACTGAATCTGTCTTCATCCATACTTCACTGTTTTCACATTGCCATCCTCACTGATGAATTTAATGACATTTTAAGCGACATTTTAGTCTTCTTAAATGACTTTTCACTGCTGTCTGAGACCCTCTGACATCAGGAATCAGAACTCTTTTTGCATTTACATCCTCACTTGTGCTTTGTCCGATGAATTAAGAGACGTTTTAGCCTTTTTAAATATGTTTTCATTTGTGTTTAAGAGCGGGAAGTGAGCGGGAAGTGCTTGATCCGTGGCTGTTCTTGTGGTGCGATTCTCTCTTTTGCTTTGTCCGATGACATTTCAAGTGACATTTTAGCTTCCTTAAATCAGATTCAGAATCAGCTTTATTGGCCAAGTATGTGAACATACAAGGAATTTGACTCCGGTTTTTCGTTGCTCTCAATGTACTTACACAGAATAAATATACAGCTAAAAACAAGGACAACTACATGAACAGAGG
>NW_027283997.1:155000-229739 GCF_046629955.1 Centroberyx affinis | reverse complement strand
CCTATCTTAAAAATAGGAAATAACAAGATGCCCCCCCCCCCCCCCCCTCATGCAACTGACCCAGCCTGAGAACCTAGCACCAGAGTCTCCGGTCCTTGCCTTTGACTCTCCACTACCTAGGGGGGAAAAATGTCTAAATATAACAATGACAGCACAATCTTTTAGATGCAGCAGTGGCGGGCCAGCCAGAGAGAGGCCTTGTTTCCCAGAGTGGCAGCACATTTTGAAGGGGTGGTAGGGGAGGACAGGAATGTCAAGGGAAAAGTATTCATAAACACTGAACCACAGGACCCCGCTGAGAAAGCCACATTCTCATAAATGGATCCTCTTCCTGACATGGATGGAGTCATAATACTAGCATCTAACAATAAAGCCAGAGGAAAACTCTCATACAGAGTTTAAATAACTGAGAATAGAGGCTTTGTAAATCCTTTTTGGAATGTGAAGTTGAACAGTCATTAATACCTGATAAGGAAATACTCTAGGACAACACACACTACACATAACAACTAGGCCAAAGTGATTGCTGAGGGAAGTAAGGCAACCCCATGACGATTGTCATGCTGTAATTTTCATCTTCCATTGAACTGTTTTCAAAACTATTTTCATGACAGCTCATGCCTTTCCACGTCTGAATACCAAACCTTCACCACATCACCTCGGTGGAAGTACTCCGGTCATCAAGAAGTCACCCACACCAAAATGACATCTGCTACAACATACACTGTTTGGAGACCACTACAATGCCCTCATCACACCACACAGTGCACTGCTGGTCTCTTGTAATGCCAAACAGATTAAATAATGCAACAAGGAGAAAGCACAGAGCACATGTTACCCAGGGAGAAAGGACCAGGACCAAAGTGAGCTGGCCTTGAACCAAAAGTTCAGCAGAAAGACTGCTAGGTTCACTGATCCGCACTCCACTGCTTATTTGGTTATTCAGCTGGTTGTCATGCTAAAATTTAGTTTGCAGGAAAGTACAGTAACAGAGGATTATGAAACATGGAAGGAGAACAGCCTTACATTGGCAGAAAACTATAATTTCACCATGATTCAACAACAGAGGAGGGGGGGTTAAGTATTTGGAGCAAACTCAAATTTGAAGAGACATCTAAGAAAGACATGAACTAGGGACAATCATGGTAGAAGGGAAATTCCAAGAAAGCCTAATTTAGCCTCTTGTACAAGTGCCCAAAGCAAAACAACTACACTATTTAGGCTATTATTCCAGTGAGCTATCACTCATCACTTCAGTTAGTGGTCTAGCAGTTTTCAGCCTGACTGACAATCTATTTACAGCAGTAGTCTGACCTCCATTTCACTAACAGAGTGTGGGGAATAGGCTTGGCTAATTTGCAGACAAGTCTGGCAAATCAAGCGCGTACAAATGTCATACAGGCTTCTGGCAGAGGCACACTAACCAGACCAAATTCAGATAACCTACACACGACAGTGCTGTACAATTTCACTTTGTGTGGCAATACTAATCACCTTCCACACACAACAAATGTGCACAAACAACATCACATAGCCTATATTCATTATCTGGTCCTCTAGCCTACAATGTCACTTTTAGACCACAACATCAAACTTACAATCGATACATCTACTCTATGGCAGATATTTTACAAATGTGTTCCTCTATATGAGTCAGTGACCTGAAACTGCTTGAGAAATTCTTCTGATGTGCTAAATTTGACATAGACTATGCTTGACCAAGTCCCCTGAACAGAAATCTGAAAAGACATGTTGTTTGAGAGTCACACAGCAGGCCTAAAGCCTCTCTGTCTTCTTTTTGGCTTCACTATCTGGTGCGTTTTGTGACACCCAGCATTGGGCCTTTGACGTCCCTCATGAGGCAGCCATTCAGGCACACAAAAGGGCCATTTATGCCTCTTCAGTGAAATAATATTATCAGAGCGCAGAATATCTTCAGCTTGTGAATACAAAGAACTACTAGCTACTGACTGCAGAGAATTGTGACAGAACGATAGCTAGCCGTTCAGTAATGTCTCAGAGTAAAACATCAACATTTGGTTAGTTACAGCTGAGTTCATAAGGGCTGCCATTGTTAGAACCCAAAACGTATATGTTTTTCATCAGTGGAGCAGGCTACATAAAAGACAACAGTTCTGTTTACCTAATCCTGCCTGAACTGATTATTTTCAATGCTGTGTTTTCCCTTTTATCCAGGAATAATCTACTTCAACACCCTCTGATACCTCTAAGTTAGATATTTTACAGCAAAACAAAAAAAACAAAACACAAAGTAATCACTGCCTTTGGATATACTTAAAAAGGCTAGTGATGGTGACTGAGGCAACCCATCCACAGGCATGACAACAACAGAAGGGCCCCCATGCTCTGCCATACACGTGGCTCACGTTCTGTTGGCATTAGGGGGGTAATAAGCTCATTGTTTATAAAGCACATTCAAGCCTCTGTGAGCTTTCCATAAATACAAGTCTAGTTTGCACCCTTTTCTGAATGCCAAACTGTAGCTAGATCCAGCTTTTAAAAGAGCTAGCCTATCCTGCACAGCACCACATTGGGGCTTTTCCTTGAGTTGGTGATTCTGAAAGCATATAGATTAAGAAGACCATACTTAGTCTAGAAAAGAAAAGATGATGAAACTGCAGGCAACATACCTTAATAAGAACAAGCAATATGCCTCTACCCATTAAAAACACTAATCCAATGCATGCAAATGAGAGGACATAGTATCTGTATATCTGACAAACGATTTTGAACAATGTTTTGATCTGTGCCAAAAGGCATCTTGTACCATTAGTGGGGTTTTATCTCAATAGTTTCTCTCATCTGAAAAGACTCTTGGTTTGAATAGAAACAACACTATGCAATGAGAAGACTGCCTCAGTGAGGACACTGACAGAGAGAAGATGCACATACATGATGAAAATAAAACTGAGATGAGAAAGAAATTAGGTGTACGTGTGGGGTGGCTCACACTTTACACAGCTAGCGACAGCATGGGAACACTGCAGTCACATTTCTGATGTGGGGCTTCCTCCTCAAGCTGCAAGAACAGTCAAGTGTCACAGAAAGTGAACAGCTGTAGGTCTACACTAAGGCCAAACATAGTAAAGAAAAACTTTAGGTCTAGCTAGGCTATAGGCTTGTGACCATAGTTTCCTAGGTCTTTAACAAAAATGGAAATCACTATGCTGAGATACTGTCATTGTCATGAGAATCTTCTTGGATGGTAGTCTGCAGATCCAGGTTATTGAGTACAGATTGTAACAATTAAACACTGCTGTGCAATTCTAACAATTACACCCAGTCACAAAACCTGATGAAAGATCTGTCTCCAGTAACTTGCAATGCCTCCACAAACAAGAATGTAGTACAATACAACTGCTGAAAAAGAGTGAGTAGGCAGCACTTCCAAAATTGGGTAAACAATGACTGGATACAATACTCATACTCCACTCTCTACTCATACAATAATGTAGTACGCTCTGACTCACCTCCATTAACGCTCCAGACTGCTACATTGCATTGAAACACAAAAAACACAATGAGGTGGCAAATGACAGTAAAACAATGGACACCAGACAGTCAGAGGATATGATGAGAGCTAGATCCTGTTAGAGGTCTCTCACTCAAACACACAATTTGTAACCTCCCCCACTCCATAAATATGAAGTGAGCCAGTGAGACGCCCAGTTAACCTTCCAAAGGGGACCACGCATGGCATGGCATGACATGCAGACCAGTTACTGGCCTACTTCTGGATACTGGAGCATCTGTGGTTGGTGTGTGTGTGTGTGTGTGTGTGTGTGTGTGTGTAGGGGGCTAGTAGGGGAGGATCCTGGCTCTCATAACAAGAACATATATTTTTCACACTGATAGAATTAAATGCTCTTGCTCAATTACTTCCAGCAAAACTATGGTTCCTGTTGAGATACGTTCAAGATGCTAACATTTACACTTTAGACAAATTAATTAAAAAGGACAACCTTGACCAGTGGTATAGTTCTGGTTGAAGGAAACTTAATTCACTAAATGCAAGAGGGGGAAGTAGTGTTAACCTTTTGGGAAACCACTAATGCTTCCTGTGCGAAACTTCAGTGCAGTATAGAGACTGAAAACGGACGGGACTAGCCTTTATGAGCAGACACTTCTCGCAACCAAACAACAGCTAATTTAATGTAATTTGCAATGGTTAATGAGGCAGACGCCACCACATACACCTTTCTCACTATGCTAGACACAGTGTTACATGCCATTTGACCGCATAGGAAATCCCGTGCAGGGTGAGGCAAAAACAGAAATTCCCTAAAACGCTCTTTAACTATTAGACTATTGGACTGATTCTAACCACAGAGGGCTTGCTAGGCTGCTCATTTACTCCCATAGTAATAAGTAGATGCTCTCAGAAACAGAGCAAGTATAATTCTCCCTTTCAACAATCACGTGTACCATGGAGCACAATGTACTCACAGCTGTGCAAGCACGGCAAAGTATACAATAATTTGATGATATTTCGTTAGATGGCTAAACACTGGTGGCCGACGGGATCTTGTTACTGCGCTCTTCTTTTATTGGTTTGCTATTGTAGTGGATTAGGCAAGTTGTAACAAACACAAAAGGAGCAGTCACAGAGACACAGGCGACAAGCCTTTTGTGGCCACCCACAGACTAGTGTTTTACACTGCTAATAAGTCGAAAGAGTGTCGAGACTAATGAGGAAAGGATGGGGACGTCAGCTAGCTTGCTAGCAAACTGTCGTAGCTGCTTACCTTTTGGTGTGACTTCCCTTCTGCTGCGGTGTACAAGCAGAAAGAAAATCCACTATTCTCATTCTCTCCTTCGCTATCCAGGGGAGCTGTCACCCAGACAACTGTGAGTTTGCTGAGGGCTTTTTCCAGTCAGCTGGCTAGTTAAAAATCGATGCTGGTCAGACACATTCACTCCCCACTCTCTCTATCGGAGTCTGAGACATGCCGCGAGCTGCAGCTGTCTGGCAGCACACCAGTGACAGTACTATGCACGCGCACGAACAACCGAAGGCGCGCATCGCACGGGAAGTTTAGCATGTGTTCTGTGGTTGCTATGCAGCAGCTGACGGTGCTAAGACTTTAGAGAAGGTAAGAGACCAAGACCATCTGGACTTTTTGCAAAAACGCTACAAAAGCCAAAATTATGAGGCAGTTTCACCACTTCCTTCTTGTTTTGCTCACCTAGCTCCCCACTGTACAAGCCGAGGCTTAATAACAGACAACAATTTGCTCATATTGCCAAAAGTAGGCTACATACAGCGGTTGTTACCCTAGCTGCTATTTTGACACACTAATGAAATTTAAAGACTGTAAGACATACATATTAGGTAACCTAGCACGTTTGCTGTTACTTAAACCTAAGACAAACATGATGTCTGCTACTCTTGAAAAATCTGGTTGAATAAACTGGAACAAAAACTTGGTCTTCACGCGCCCTCTGTCGGTTAATAGTGGACACACGTTTTAACATTGTATGACTACGTAGTTACAGTAGAATAAGCTTGAATTAATTGATTACCAACATTATAAGCAAACAGTAGTAAGGAGTACGAAGGCCAGAGCATGTAACAAACTGTGTGTTGCATGAGAAGTGCTTAGGGAAATAAACGACCCAAGAGTCGAGGAAAAGGGTAGTTGATTTTTGGCACGTAGGGGAATATAGCCTATGGGAAGGTGGTGTGATTCAGTAGGTAGACGGGGACGTTTACATTAAACATACTACAGTCACTTGTGTCATTCACACTATCACTAGTAAGAGAGGCTATCCACTTACTAAAATAAATGTTACACTTAGGGTCGGAAAGTAACTCTTTTACCCACAGTGATTGGTGGATTCCAAGTCACTTTCATCATTTCGGCATAACAGATGTTTAGATTAGGCGACACGCTACTGTGGCATTTCCATTTTTTATTGAAATGAATGAAAATAAGATACATTTACACAGTGTGACAACAGGAAATGCCGTGGCGCTTAGAACAGTGACAACCCCAGATATAGGCCTACTTCATGTCATACTAAAAATAACTCAACACGACTGCACAAATTTAAACAAGCTTTGGGGTGAGTGCAATTTTGGTAGTTGGTTTTAATTAATTTAGTAACAACAAGTTGTATGTGCAAAACAGCTACAACTTAAAGAGTAAAAAAATAGAACCATACAACTATGCTAATTATTTACACAAAATGTCAAACATTTGACACAGCTTCCATGCTGTGTGACCCCTTAATGTCAAATCTTTTTAACTCAGAAAATCATATAAAATCCCCACTTCCCCAGGCGTTTGTGCCGCTTTATGGGGTCATTCAACATGTAATTATGGTATTTCCTACAGCACTTGAAGGTAACAATCAGTTTTGTGGCAGTATAGCAATCTGAAGACTGCCTACAAGAGACTTCACAGAGGCAAAAGTAGGACAGTCTCATTTCATTTATTAAGTCCAGGTTGAGCCAGAGATACTCAGCCTGGTAGGGTAGAATAGTCCCAAGAGCTGCTCACACATTTCCTTTATTTGTGCTGAAACTTCAAAAAGGTTAATTTGCCATCCCCTCCAAATAGCGCTTGAACGCACTGAACTCATGTAGATCCAATTTGTGGATGTGAGGGTCATCAGTCAATGGTTGGGCTGATTAATATTCTAGGAAGGTTTGGAACTGCATGGATACTTTTACTAAATAGTGTTAAGTGAGTCAAGGCCGGCCCTAGGCTTTTGGTGGCCCTAAATGAGATTGTGTTTGTGATCCCAAAACATTCCAACCATAACCACCAAATTTCTCCCACCATTAACAATAATAATAATAATTCAATTATGTGGCCCTTCATTGCGGTTGTGGCCCTAAACGATGGCATGGAATGTTTACGTCACAGACTGGTCCTGCTAGAGTCATGGATTATGCTTGTATTACTTACTCTAGTATTGTGATTACTTGAAAGGTAAATCACAATAATGCAAACAACAGACTACAGATATACTATTTAAAAAAAATAGTGGGAACTGGTATTTTGACGCTATTTTATAGCCTATACTTTCAAATAGTGTATAATTATGGCTATATATGATGATAACTATATTCTACATACATATATATATATATATATATATATATATATATATATATATCTACTTTTGAATTGGAGCAATATGTTAATGTATTAATGTTAAAATTTTAATAAAATAATCAGTAGGACCTAATCTTTTACAGGTTACATTTTGAATGTAACAGCACTTTACCCATCATTTCCTGCGCCGACTTGGCAGTCATACACAGAGGAGGCATACTTTCCTGGTGAAGTGTTTTTAACACTTGTGGCCTCTGTGGTGCCTGCACACTGCTCTTGGCTTCTGAGGCCATTTCCTTACCGTCTGTCTTCGAACAACACCGACTGTCCTCAGGGGGGCGCTGGTCCGCATAGTCCTTACATAGGGGTGTTGGGGATAGAGAAAGGGAGGAAGGTGCTCTTGGGCTACTTATTAGTTGCCCATTATACTGCACCAATTGCACCAATGTTCACTTGACATAATGGACGATCATAGATGTTGCATGTGGACGTAAGATTGCCTTGGCTTCCATTACATAGGTAGGTACATACATGGTGGATGGCATCACAAGCAAGTATTTGAGATTTTATTTTTGTTGTTATAGGCAGTGATATAATGCTTAATAAAAAGGTTGGTAAATTTTTAAAAGGATACTATACAAATATCACAGGAAAATTATAAACGATATATCATATCCATAGGAACGCTAACCATAGGAGATTTAAAAAAGAATACCATAGACAAAGTGACTACAATCTCACTGTTGAATACCACAGAGACATTGTAAATCCCTACAGGGAAATTATAGGAATACTTAAGTCATGTTTCGTCCCTCATCACCATTTTCATGCGTTCATTTTGGACAGTGACGTTGCAAAAGGGGCGGACTGTGTGTACAAGTCTTTCCTCCCATTCATGCAGAGCGCCCAGCAGTCCCCGCTCCCCGCCGAGAGACGAGCCGTCTCGCTGCCTTGTCAAAATACAGAAAGCGCCGCTGTCTACATTTTGCGCCGCAGACCTCCAGGTGTAATAGGAAGGGGTCGGTGAGTGAATAACTGTTCTTTTTCTGGTGCCGCTCGTAAGGTTTTCTTGTGTGTCTCTGCAGTTTTGGAAGTAGCTACGCCAAATATGGCTGCAGGGGTTGAAGGGGGAAAAACTCCCCGACTAGACGTCTGAAAAATCCCGTGAAAACTGTCTTTATCGTTGGTCAATGTCGCTTGTCAATTTATATCAACTAGTCACATTTCCGCCTAAGAGCAGCAGGTATAGCTGTGCAGCATTTACATATCGTATCCTCTATTATTTCCATATTCACGTTGGCGATAACCGGGCGGCTATGTCCTTGTTTGGCCTACAGCTGTCAGAAAGCAAGTTTCATGGGCAAATCATGGCTCGTGAAAGTGAAAATAACGTCAGTATCCAAATGCTTTCCGGTAATGTAATCACACTCCCCGCCATAGTCTTGGATTTTAACCGTTGGTGTAGAAAACTTGTTGGAAAGGCCTGTACTGAATATCTATGCTAAACAATTAGTGTTATGACTTTATTTTGACTGTACTGTGACCAAATGTTGCTAGCACAAGTATTCAAGTAGCACCGGGTTGTGTAACGGTGTTGTTATTGAGATCACAACACGAATGTGGGCAAAAGTCCAAGTAAAGGTCATTCTACCTGACATTCACCTACCTGACAGTTTCCTCAAGTAAATACTGCTTTATTATGTAGTAATTATGTACAGCCCGTGTCTTCACCTGACAGTTGCCTACGATGTGTAATGTTACAGTAAAAGAGGGATTCACCTGTGTTAATGTCACCTGGTAGTGAAGGTCAGTCAAAGCTGTTTCGTCACGGTGTCCTGTGCAAGAGCATCATAACCTTAATGCCTATTGATAATGTGATGAGATAATGCACGTGCATTGGTTTGGTTCCTTACAGTTGGGTCAAAAATGCTGGTTATTTTAATCAATAGAAAATTACTTCTTGACTTGGCGAGGAACGAACTTAATGACCCCATTTGCACAGACCACGTGGACAGGAGACTTAATATAATACCAGAGAAATGTAACCTACATATGCCGATCATATATTTCAGAATGACTTTATGGGGGTTGTCAAAAGGTGTGACAGTGGCAACTGGAAAACAGGTTTGATGAGGGGGAAATAGTTTGACGGCGTTTGCGGTAAGAGCCATAGTGCGGATAAGTGGTGGACTGTGGGGGTGTTTGACCTGATTCCTTAGTCTGGGTCTTGCATCTGCAATGATGGACATCTTATAGAAAACGGACAAAAGCTGATTATACCATATCCAAAATACACTAGATATTTCCCTATGCCTTCATCGTAACCATCGCGGGACATTGGCACATAGTGGATTTGTGCATTTGTTGCCGGTTTTGCCCGGTGTCTGAGCGGCGCAGCGCTGCGACCTTTCCCCTAGTTTTCAGCAGCACTGGGCGGATCATGTGATGTGGGAAAACCAGCTGGGGGAAGGGAAAGGGACTGGCTGCTGCTGAATAGATGCTGCCTTCAAGCGCTGCTCGTATGCTCCTTCCGTGTAGTGAAATCGTAAACCTGACTTGTCCCGCATTTAAAATACTTTGCGTCGCAAATAATAACAAAATGCACCCTAAATGTAGGTTTTATGTGCCTGACATTAAATTTTAAAAAAAATCAAGTGTAACAGCGTTACTCTGTGCTGCAGCAGGAGAACAAAGACGAGAAACGTTGCCATTTATTGTATTGTGTGTTTTACTGAGTGACAACTAAAAGATAGAGTGAAAATGGAACCATAAACAATAGGCCTATATATTATTTTCACAGAATGCCAAACATTAGCATAATATAAAACAGCATCACTTTTACCATCAGTTGTTAGCATGACTTTCATGCGTCCCGCCCCCTAAATCTGACATCTCGGCAATTCGGGTATTGCCGGATATTCAGACTTCCCAGTCCCAGTTTTTATGACTTTGTTGGGCGGTTCATGTACGCTCCACTTGTAATTATAATATTTCCGACAGCATTTGAAGGCAGCACAAAACATGTCCCGTCCCCATATGCACCCACAGCACGTCCCTCTCACACTTGCTGACTCCCAGACAATCTTCCTGCAGAAAGGCTTCTTTTCTGAGCCCCTAAAATCTTGGAAATATTAGTGATTTCATTTTGTAGGCTAACATCCATCCACATTCACTCTGAGGGATGTATTGGTTGCATCAGTCTTTCCCATGTTTATGTGAAGAACCTCCAAATATACACTGTAGATGATCATCATCTGATGATTTCACCATCATGTGAGAAGATTTGTGTCTCTTTCTCTCTTTACTGTAGGTGGGAAGTAACAGTGGAGAGAGTAAAAACCCAGAATAGACAGTGCTCACAATAGACACTACCAGACACCCTCTCACTGGGCTAACTTCTACTGAATGAAATAGTAATTCAAGTAAATTCATTCTCATTTTTCTGGGAGCCCTGGAACCTGTTCAAGGAACCTTTGGGGTTCTTGGACCCCAGCATGGGAACCACTTAGTTGCATCATATTAAATACTGTCATCATCTACCTTACCATTGGGGGATGGAGTATAGAGTTGCAACAGTCATTTGGTCAAACCAGCATTTCATAGAGCATAAACTGTCTTGCAGATCGAGAAAGTACTACTAAGATGTTTTAATAATCTGAGTAAAATAATCTGATAAACTAGAAGAATGGAGTAACTGGTGTGTAATTACAGTACTACGGATGTGAAAAAGAGTCTGTGGGGTTCATGAGCAGGAATTATTAATAATATGTTGTAGGCTCACAACTAAAAAAAAAAGGCTTCTTCTTTGTGCCCTTAATGGGTTTATCTCCACCTGTTAATTTTCCAGATGTCCATCTTCGTATTGCCTCCAGTTTCACAGAGCAACAGCACTAATAAGGGGAACTCGAAGGCTATGATCATGTTGCAGCTGAAAGTGTCCCAATTCTGATCTTCCCCGCCTATGTGACACAGATCTGATGTTTTTAGAGCAGTGTGAACAGAAAAAAAACACACACAGTCAGATCTTTTCATTTCTGATCTGGACCACATTCATGTTTGAGCCTAACTGTGATACATATCCATGGCCATGCGACTGCAGTCTGGCCTGTCGGATTGTCTTATGGATTGCTTTCCATAAGACAGATCACTGTTGTCATAACCCTGAGTCCATTTCACTAGAAAGAAATGGAGGACAATGACTCAAGAAGCCAGTGGAGAGACAGCAAGGTCGCAAATTTAATATTTGAGATGCCTCCATTCAAACAAACCTAGAGGGGACACATCGTAATCTACATCGTCCAGCCTCCACGGCAAATCTTCTTTAGAGATGGGTAGTAGTAGTAGTAGCCTATTCACACACAACCCATGAGTTTTCCTCCCAGTGCATCTGCTTCCCTCGGAGGCAACATAGTGTCATCTTACAGGAACCAGTTCAGTTGTTATAGTAACTAAATACAAAACATGCACATCGAATGGGTCTTGTAAAGCGTGTATGATAGGCCAAGACCTCAGGTAACTAAATTACATTAAATACGGCAGGATTGCGTTAACCTTAAAACACAGGTCATTGCGGTTGCTCTCCATGTTTTACTGGACACACTGAATAAGAGTTACTAAGAGTGGACATTTATGGACGTATCCATTGATACTCATGCTATAAATTACACAAGTAATAATTGCATAGGCAAATTCCCTTCTTTGCCTTGAGCTAACCTTACTGAAAAGGAAAATTTCCATGATGATATGACCTGTGAGGTGTCGAACCTAAGTTTGTCCCTTTAGGCAAATAATTCCCTGAGGCCAGGGATTTCTTTAGGAGCATTGCATGTAGCCTCAAAAATGATATCCTCAGCTTAGGGCCCATATTTTGCATTTTACAGTAGTTTCAGCCATAACACTGCAGTTGAGTCTCTCGTTACTGTGGCAACCACTCCATCATGTGCGATGTGTGACCAGGCCCCGACCCAAAGTATTTGCTGACTCTTTGGCCTTCTAACTCCATGTAAACCCTCTTGTTTTCTAATCCAATAAGAGTCATTTCCCACTCTGAGGCTGTTTTCCCAAGAGGGAATTTCATTAGATGATGTCTTAGAATTTAGTTATCCATCAGTGTAGTTGTTGAAGAATAGCACCATAAATTTCAAGGAACGGTGACATAAGCTGGTAAAGGATCAGTGTGGAGGATTCAGCTGATAAATGTTAATGTTCAGTGTCATTCAGTAGCATCATCCACATATCAGGAAATGGTGATTAGACCTGGTTGATTAATGTGATCTCATCATTCTTGAAATCAGTATCCTTTGTAAACTTTACTCTGTGATGACATTACCAGATGACTAGATGCGTTTCAGGTACATGCAAAGTGAGAGAAGATACAAATTATTTGTTGGTCACTATTTGTCGCCCTACGTTTATGATCTACCATTTACCTTTGATATAAACTCCTTTATGCTTTCCCTCCATTAACTTGATGAACTTACCTCTCCCCCAGTGACCCTGCGCAGCAGCAGCCAACATGGCAGAAGCTCACCAGGCGGTGGCCTTCCAGTTCACCGTCACCCCTGATGGCATCGACCTACAGCTGTGCCACGAGGCTCTACGCCAGATCTACCTCTCTGGCCTCCACTCCTGGAAGAAAAGGTTCATTCGTTTCAAGGTGAGACACATGGGGCGAGAGCAAAGACTATAGGGCTTTTTTTTACGGGGGTAAATCTTGGAGATCCTTGACTCGATTTACTCACTTTGTGAACTCGGTAAACAAAGGGAGTCGTAAGTTGCTCAGTAGTGCTATCTGATACTTTACTGATTGCAGTCATATTATGTCAAGCTCTGTCTGTTTGTCTGGTTAAGAATTCCATTAACTCCTGCTCAATGGAAGCTCACCTATTCATTGAACTCCCGCAAACACACGACAGTGACAGTAACAGTAACGTTCCTGTCTGTTCTTTGTATTCTAGCCTTTGACCTACTTATCTGTTTACACACATTGTCATTATGAGTCACCCAAACCCAAAGACCTGCTAGCATTTTCACATATAGCTCTTCAGTCATTGTTTTGATTATTATAGTTGGTAAAAACTTGCCTGTAGCAGCAGGACCCAAAACACTAATTATAGAATTAATGTCAATATCATCTATATCCTTATAGACTCTTTGTTCTCTGTGACCACGGTGACCTTTGTAACCCTCTGTTGTTTTTACTCCACAGAATGGGGTGATGACTGGTGTGTACCCGGGCAGCCCCACTGGCTTCATGGTGGTGGTCGTGTCCTACATGTCCTACAATAAATATAATCAGCTGGATCCCTCTCTGGGGTTTGTTGCCAAGCTAAGCCAACACATACCTATCGGGTAAGTCCAGTGATATCATGTGGTGCTGTCTTGGCATGCCATAGTGGGTTATTTTTCCTGGATTTTAATCAAAGTCTGGAATTTTTTGACTCTCCTGAACCAGGCTTTGGGTTCATTTTCTGATGAACACAGAAGCAGCCAAGTGCAATTTTATTCTCAATATTGAGAGGTTGGGCGTATGAAAGCACTATTAAACTGAACATCAAAACTGGATGTCTCAGAACGTTGTGTAGTTAAACTCAGAGGAAAGTGAATTTCTTGTTATTGGCACTGAATGTATCTCAAGACAAATTTAGCAGTCTACTGCTCCTTTAACAAATACAATCAAGGCTGTATCTAAAAATGTAGGCGTCATTGTCGATCCAAATTTAAACCTTGAGCCAAATGTAAAAAATTGGAGAAAACATTCTTGTTTGTTCTGTCCCTCAGTGACGCAGGGATAGTAATACATGCTCTTCTCACCGTCACTGCTGCAAGGCTTTATTTACTTGCCTTAAACAACAAACCGTGGCACAGCTCCAAGTTGTGGAAAATACTGCAGCAAGGCTTTTGACCAGGACTAAGAGAAGGGATCGTAATACTCTATTCTGGCATCCTGATATTCATTGCCTGTCAGTTTTAGAATTTATTTGAAGATTTAATAACTTTTAAGGCTCCTAGCTACATCTCAGACCTTTTAAAGCCTTATGAGACAGAATACAGCTTTAAATCCGAGCCAGGTCTCTGTTGGCTATTCCTATGTCTAGGCTAAAGATGAAAGGTGACAAGGCTTTTGCTGTCAGGGCCCAAGGCTTTGTCCTGCTTGAGGAGCTTAGACTAGCTAAATAAGTCGTCCTTTAAATCACTTCTCAAGGCCCATTTGTACAAAAAGGTCTTTTCGTAATTTTCTTGCATGTTTTGCTTGTGTATGTTTGTCTTATTATTATTTCCATGCAATTATGTACATGCCAAGAGAACATGTAGGCCTACTTTCCCAAGTGCCTCATGTGGTTGGTAGATCCTAGGTTTAATTCACTCACAGATTTGACAGTCTAATGTTTTTTTCTAAATGTCCCCTACACCTCATCTTCATGTTTGCTAACAGTCTCATCATGTTTATGCTGATATTGTGCAATAGTTCTCAAATGCGTCCTGTCTATAAATGGCTTGTAATGCTTTTCTTATCAATAACACAGTGTATTGTCCTTCAAGGCAAGGACATTATTTAGGGCAGTGTGTTCTTTTCACTGTACTAATGAGAAACATTTTGTTAGAGGTTGTAGCACCTGTTAGTGTCATATTTTTTCAAGCACCGTAAAATTACAGCTATAAGCCCGGCTACCTGTTGGGTTTATAAAACATACCATCAAAGACACTCTGGCCACACTGAGTAACCAAAGATTTTAGGTTATTACTGTTGACACAGTTGATTGATCATGACTTGGGACCACAGAGTGGCTTAATCCTCTCAAGATAAATCACATGCTTTATTTATCAGTCACGATTTAATGTGACTTCTTTGATTTTGAAGTGGGCCAAGTCCAACAGTTACTTTATCGCATCTGGTGTCAAGTGTTGTTTTTCCAATCAGTGTTCTTTTAGTGCAGTCTCTTTTTAGATCACTAAATTGGTCAAGCTTGAAAATGAAAAGGCCTATTTTATTTTTTTGCACGCCATATCACCACACTGTATTTATTTCCTTTTAAGCTAGAATATTAACTTGCTTGAATCACATTTGATTTTTCACAAAGCCCCACTCTGTCCAATGATGTGATTCTTGCAAGAGGGGAAGTTCTGGCTTTTGTTTCCACTATGCAGTCAAATGAACAGGTTCTGCTTTGCTGCCGTTATTTGACCCCCTCTGTGTCTTTGTCTTCTTTTCTCCTCCCCTCTCTTTCCCCATCTCTCTCTTTCCCTCCTCACAGCCGATACATGTCTACAGACAGCCAGAGGATAGTGGGGGGCGTTCTGGTGGGCACGGGCCTGTGGGTCACCATAATCTTTATCATGAGGAATGCCCTGAAGTGCCTGTTGTCGTGGCATGGCTGGATGTACGCGCGTCATGGCTCCGTGTCCTGGTCCACTCGTCTCTGGATGGTGAGACAACCACCTGGGGAGAAGATGACTTAAGCCCATTTTCTGTTCTTTGAGCATAGGCGGTAATGCAGTGCAACATTTGTGCCCAGACAGTACCCTCTTGCTCTTAGCATCACACATACTCTTAAGGCTCAGGCCAAAATGCACCACTCCGCTCAATTCATTTGAGAGAAGATTCACACTAGAATGTTCTAGTGGAATTCACTTCCAAAAGACTACAGAATGGATTGTTTGACACGGCATATGGAAGACATTTTCACAACTTATGAGAGCCAGATGTACGAGAGATATGATTTTGAACAAAACCTTGACTCTTTCCACCTGCAGTGAATATTCTAAATGAAATGAATGTGTTGTAAATGTTTCTATATTTCTGAATTTTACCATTTATTAATTGTGGAAACTAAAATTGTGATATCCGATTATACACAATTAATTGTGCCCTTATTTCACTTGAGTTTGAGCTTCTACCGACAACTTGTCGGTAGAATTCTGTGGAGAGTTATTAAAGCCTACAAGGGGTCGTTGTTTACGCAGGTCTCTATCAACTTCAAAGACCTCCTGTGATGGGAGAGGACCCTCCCTTGTCTTAACATATGTAAAAGAAAGCAGCGCACAGCAAGGCTTTTATTAAAATAATGCATAAGTGGCGATCCACAAATAGCAGGGTTTGCTTTGGCCAACTTGGCCTAGTTGTCAGAGATACAGTTGATTTTTTGTGTGACAGGTTTCATTGAGTTGGCCATGAGTCCTACACTGGTTCCTTTTCAGTTTAACCCACTGATTATTAACTCTTTGTGTTTCATCTAGCAACCTACAGCATGTAAGCCAAAGTGCAAAGTCTAATTTTAATTCCCCCTGTGTCCTCTCCCCTGTCCTCCCCTCCCCCACGTCTGCTCTTCTCATCCAGTTATTAGTGAAGGTGTTCTCTGGCAGGAAGCCAATGCTGTACAGTTTCCAGAACTCCCTGCCTCGGCTACCTGTCCCCGCTGTAAAGGACACCTGCAGACGGGTAAGTTCCACCTGTGATGTCTGCTTCCTCTCTGAATGGCTGCTTTGTGTATGTTTTTGATTGTTCAAAATGATCCTGGGTATAATTTGAACTGGGACATAAGTTTGCGTTTTTATTTCATGTGCTGTCATGTGTTGGCTCATGAAAAGACAGTAACATTCCTGATCCTTTTTTACATATCTTCTGCTTGGTGGCATCATTAAATGAACTTCCCTCTAGGGGCATATCATAAATAAGTAAACGGTACAGTAATTTCATGAATTTCCGCCTCCTCCTCGTATATGGTTGCGCCACAATAGTCCTACGTACCTTCTATCCAGAAGAAAATTACAGATGACTTTCCATTCATCATTATTCATTGAAAGAACCAACTGAGATAAAAGCCAGTTACTACCACTGAAGTGTTTGTCATTAGCTTGTACTGCTGCTTATCTCTGTGATCTGTGTATCCTTAGTCAAGTGTCCTATTGTGAACTGAGAAAGATTTAGCTTGAAGGAATGAAAAACTACTCAACTTCAGAATGTCTCTACAGCTGAGCAGACTTCAATAAGGCTCCAAGTAGGTTTCAAATCCAGGCATGTAATTAAGACGTGCAAAAGAAAAGCAGTGTAGGTTTTCAAATGGATTCAGTTCAAGAGTTGCCATAGGTCCTCTTTCTTTGTCACTTGACCGTGTTGCCCAAGGCCATAACCACTAAATACACTTCCTACCTCAGACCAGTAATTTGTCAAGGGAGAAAGAATAGATGGCAAGTTTTTCTGGCCAGTTTTTCTGGCCTATCTGCTCTCTTCTTGTCTAAAACTGGTGATTCGGGTCCACATTCAGCTCTTTGTGCCTGTGCATTGTCTTCATACTATCTGTGTGTGAATGTGTTTGCAGTACCTGGAGTCGGCCCGCCCACTGATGGATGATGAGCAGTATGAACGGATGGAGGGCTTGGCTAAGGACTTTGAGAAGAACCTGGGACCCAGACTGCAGTGGTACCTCAAACTCAAGTCCTGGTGGGCCTCCAACTATGTAAGTCAGAAAGGATTTTTCTCACATCCCCTCTCGGCTGTTGTAACCAAGAAGACAGTTTAGGACACTGTCTTGGTTCATGAATCAAGTTAGAACGATCAAGGAAAGCAGTATGTATAATAGTCTCACCCCTCTTCCTTCCTTTCTTCCCCCCCCCCTCTCTTTGTCTGACTCAGGTCAGTGACTGGTGGGAAGAGTATATCTACCTCAGAGGCCGTGGGCCCATCATGGTCAACAGCAACTATTATGCCATGGTAAGATCTCTCTCCCTCAGTATCTGTCTCCAGACATCGACTCAGCCTGTTGTTTAAAAGTTGAACAACAGGCTGCTAACTTTATGAAGGCTGTGACTGATTCTCTATGGGAGAAGCTTTGGAAAGACACGGCCAGCGCAGGTGCTGTCTGTTTATTTGGTGACACCTGAGTAAATTCCAGAAGGTTTCGCCCACCAAAAAAGCTATTGTGTGAGTGTGACCCATTGCCCTTGCTGTTATTTAAGACACTGGGGAGAGTAATATACATGGCTCGATTTCTCTCTAATTCTAGGTTGTTGAGCAGGAATTTCCATTTTCATATCACGAGGCAATCTTCCCATGTAAGGGTTGAAAGATTTGTCATTAGTTGAAGTGTAGCCTATGTTGCATCTAGGCGTGCCATTTTTGAGTTGAGGTTTCTTTGATACTTGATACAGTAGGTGACAGATAAGATGGGGGGGGGGGGAGAAGCACTTTAGCAACCTACAGCCATGTGGTAGCTCGGACTATACAGGTTTGGCTCCTATTTGATCAGCTCAATGGCATTATGCAAAGTATACCATTGACTTTCTTCCAACAACTTTGATTTGACTGAACATGTTGCATTTATTTTGCCCACTACTTTGTATGGATAGTGATGTAGGGATTTTACTGAAACAAAATGTTTAGCCTTTCAATAATTTGTTTTATGATGTTATGCCTCCTGCCTGATCTCCTATGTGGCTGTGTGCATAGCAGACACTTTTCTTTAAACTATATTAAATAGACAGACATGCATGAACCCCATGTGTACTATGTAAGAAATAGGCTACCTCATCACACTGTCTCAGGCGAGATCATTACAACTATAGTCATTCTGGCTTGGGAGTTACTTGGCATCTTGGTCAGCATGACCACAATCGCAGCATTACACCTCGTTTGTACTTAGCTGACGAAGGGAATGCTCCAACTGTGTGTCATATTTGTGATCAGTTCCTTTGTGTATGGATCCAGTGAACTCACCCAAGATAACTAGCCACCACTGAGTGGTCTCTATGAGGGACTTTGGCACGTGCGCACAGGCCCCTCTGTGTGTTTCTGCCTGAATGAGCGGGACAGCAGACTGGACTGTTGCTGCATGCGGTCACAGGGATGGGTCACCGCTCCCAGAGACAGTCCTACTGTATGTATGCCTGTTTGAGTCTGGGACATGACTCTGCCAGCACCGACTCAGTGCACACTACTGTATGGTTTACACAAAGAGAGATGGCCCCTCTTGCTTAACGAGCCCTGTTGCTAAAGACCCAGCTGTTAAGGAAGGTAGACTTGCTATGGGGGTCAGTGGAACAGCACTCGGCATGCTTGGAATAGCAGGTCAAGTTAGCTGGGAATACTGTATCTATACGTGCAGTACTGGGCCAAAAGTCACATCTCAGGTTTTGGACAGGTGCACCCATATTTTTCAAGACTGTGTCATGCATTGGCTGAAATGCCATCAATTATCGTCTTATTATTGATCCTCCCTCTTCTTTCCTCCAGGACTTCCTGTATGTGTTCCCCACTTCCATCCAGGCTGCCAGGGCAGGTAACGCCATCCACGCTATCATGCTGTACAGGAGGAAACTGGACAGAGCCCAGATCAAACCAGTGAGTCTAGAACAGATCTCTATATATCTCTCTCTATCTCTCTGTTTCTCTCTCTCTCTCATCTATTTCTCTGAGTTCTTTCTCTCCTTAAATGATTCACTTGAACTTTAACTTGAGCTTTGATTAATTAATAATCATTGTACAAGCTGTAATATAACTACATATTTAGTAACATGCACAGTGCATATTTGATCTTGTGTAAATGATTAAACTGCTCATTTATGATGTGTTGATATTGATAAGAGAAAACAAATCCTTGTTGTTATTACAGCTGTTATCTGAGAGCCGTATATTCCCCTGCAACCGCCTCTTTCTGTTACTTCAAAGTGTGTTTGTTATCCATAATCTCGCCAGTGATTTTGTAGATGCTGCCATTGTCTTCAGCTCATTGTTTGTAACTCTGACTTTTGAATGAGCTGCGCACTGTGCTTTTTGCTTGTTCTGCTATAAGAATGGCTATAAT
This sequence comes from Centroberyx affinis, assembly GCF_046629955.1. Classification (NCBI taxonomy): domain Eukaryota; kingdom Metazoa; phylum Chordata; class Actinopteri; order Beryciformes; family Berycidae; genus Centroberyx; species Centroberyx affinis. The sequence continues at coordinate 209,854 of NW_027283997.1, read as the reverse complement.
TACTGGCAAAGCGAGATCATGGATGTTTTCTGCAGGCTTACTGAATAAACTGAAGGCTGTTCTCCCTCTGTACCTCTGCCTATCAGTCCTCTTCCTTCACCAACATGCATGATGCTTAAGTGCAAATTCCTTACACACGCACAATACTGACACAAATTCCTCAACATCTTGTATATATTCACACACATACACCCACACACACATCACTTTTGCACACAACAAATGTCTACATCTATACAAACACAAATGCATGCTCTCGCTCTGTTATGCACTCACGTTCGGTTGTCTCTGTTTTACTGTTTTGTCCCTTCGCTGTCTCGGACGCTGCGTTAGATATACTTGCTGGCGAACAAGGTTCCTCTGTGTTCGGCTCAGTGGGAGCGGATGTTTAACACCACCCGCGTCCCTGGTTTGGAGACAGGTAAGAGGAGGGCACATTTCGGCGCTGCCCTCTGACCCCTGCCCTGTGACCCTAGCCATTGCCGCGGCAAAAGCCAATGGAAACCCTGACTCCTGGACTCTGTGTCAACCAGCACAGCCCTGAATAGAATCTACCTCTCATTGGCTTTCCTCTGTGTAATGAGGTTCCCAGTTATTGGCTCTTCACAATTTTGAATGCAAATTTGGGCCTCCATTTGACTGGGAGATATCAATTTGCTTTAATTTGTATAAGTGATCTAAATCTCTAAAAGGTATCTATATTCAGGTGCAATGTCTACCGCAAGGGCTTTGCTGGTGGCATTGAGGTAGCAGGCCACTGGTTTCTGGATCCTGCTCATGTCTCCCACCCTGGCAGCCTTCTGAGGTCCCTCCTGCTCCTTAGGACTGCTTATCAACCCAATCCTCATCCCTCCTCGTCCTCCACTTCACCCACTCTGCTGTCCCCTTAAGTGTTTGTCTGCTGTTCTGGGGGTTTTAGTGAATTAGTTTGTCATCTCTCTTGTGTTTGACTCTCCCCTTTTGCTTTTCAGCTCATGCTCCTACACACTATTCCCATGTGCTCATCCCAATACGAGCGTATGTTCAACACCAGTCGTGTCCCAGGTGTAGACACAGGTAGAGTCTTTAGTGGCGCCGCCTCCTCCCACACTACTCCTACTGTACTCCTCCTTGGCACGTTTTGTACATCTTCGTAAATTTAAATTAAGCTGGTCTTTATAAATAATCATGCATGTGTACTAGTCCATACACATGGGGAGTACTAATTTGCATGTGACTGAAGCCTAGCCTTTTAGTTTGAGCATTCAAAGAGTGATGAGGCCTAGAAATATCAAACTGCATTGGTCTGGCCTGGATAACCATAGTTGTTTGAAAAACCATGGTTTTGATAGGATAAGTTAACACAAACCAGCACAGAATATAACATACTGTTAATCTTGAAACAAATCTGAGGTGTTCTATATCATCTAACATTTATTGATTAGATTATATGATTAAAAACATGCAGGTAATAAATATTACCCTCACCCTCAATATTGGGTGTAACCCATGGCTATTTATTATCTAAAGTAATGATTGATTTCTGAGAGGAACGGGAAGCCATTTTGCAGCAAGAAACAACAAAATGTCATGAACAGGAACTTCCTGGAACCTCAGAGTTGAGTAAAGTCTTCATAGGAAGCTAACCCATGAACATTCAGTTTGTAAAGAATCTCTACTGCTTTATCTAACAGTGTGAGTTCTACAGTATATCTAAGAGGAATACCTCAGAACCAAGACTCTAATCTGTGATGTCGTCTAGATGTACAACCTGGAGCACCACCATCAACAATGAATTGTAGATTGACTTTGTGACTTCCCGACTGCTCTTGATGTCTCACTTCTTTTTGCAGTTCTCTCTCAAAGAAGGTGTAGAATAATGAGACATCACACATTTGGGGCCAAGAGAAACTCCTCACTGATCTCTGGCTGTAGAGGACAGTAGTGAATGACTAATAATACAAACTCTACTGTCCTGGTGCATATGAAAACATATTTGAGCACTGAAATTCAGTGATTCCCCACCCCCCATTTAAAAAAAAAAATAAAAAATTAATATTTGTGAATTTTATATTACTCTCAGTTTGATAGCGCTCCATAAAAAAACAATTTGATGGCTTAAATTTGTAGTTTTCCCCTATGTTGTAATATGTATTATTGAGGCTGTGTGGAGAAAAAATAATGGATAAATATAGCATCAGTGGAAAAACTAGTTTGCTATTAGAGCAGCATTGAATAGAAGATATTTCTAAAGGGATGCATACAATCTTAATGTCTTTTCCAGCTCTTCTAAGCCAGTTATAATGTCTTTGAATCTCTATGCTCAGTGCCCTTATTCACATTCCAGAGGAAGCTACATTGCTGAAGGTGCCCTTACAGTAAGAAGATGCACAGTAGGCTAAATATTACCTGGATGCGAGGTTGTTGTACTTGGGGTCAAAATGTTCCCAGCGTAGGTGTCCTCTCCCTCGTCTTGTCTGTAACCGGGTCAATGCTTGTTTGAACACTTTGAGCGTCACCAAATCAATTTTATGACGTTTTAACAAAGATAACACAGATTCACGTAAACAAAGCTTTGAATTGGATTCTCATGGTTGTGAGTGGTGCTGCTCAAACAAACATTTGGACTCCTGCCTCTACCCATTATGTCCCAAACCACTACCCCATTCCCAGATTACTTTCCCTTTTCATCTCATCTCCTGTCCTTCCCATTTCAAGCTGCTTTAGATTGTCGATTGGATATTCTCCCTCATTATATAGCTCTTTGAATTTAGTATTTTCTTATTCAAATGCATATCATTTCAAAAGGTGGATATTCACTTGAATAAAAGAATCAGCTCTCGTTAATATACTTAAAATATACTTACTTACAATACTTTTGTTCCTAAATCTGATGTTGTGGATATCACAGAATTTTACTACTGGGACAAAGAAATCTTATTTATTAACATACATATTGATCCTGGCATGAAATGCTGTGACATCCATACGTCCTGCTCCCCTTCTCACTTTGTTTAGAAAACAATAAGTAACACCATTTAATTACATAAAGTTTTAATTATAAGCTGTACTGAGATACATGCACAACGACTGAAAAATGTACTCTCCCTCACACCTCCGCCCCACACTTCTCCCTTTGTCCTCCTTTCTCTCTTTTTTGCTTGTTTTCTCTCTCCTTACCATCGGCCCCTCCCGCCCAGACACCCTTCAGCACGTGAATGAGAGTAAGCACATTGCTGTGTACCACAAGGGTCGCTTCTTCAAGGTGTGGCTGTTTTATGATGGGCGGCTGCTGTTGCCACGGGAGATAGAGCAGCAGATGGAGAGGATCCTGGCCGACAAGTCTGATCCCTTGCCAGGAGAGGAGGCACTAGCCGCGCTCACTGCAGGGGGCAGGTGGGTGGCATTACAGACTCAACTGCAACTCGTGTCACACATTTCCAGCACTGATTTTTTTTCTTCTTAGTCAATAATGTTAGAAAGATTAATGTAGCCGGACCACTTATAGGAAGTGATGAAATCAGTGTAGATGGACATTTGCTGCAATGATATTCTGTTCTGAGGTGTATTCTGAGGTAATAAATAGTATTTTACTCTTTAGGCTTTTACTTGACACTGTTGGCCAGAGCAGCATGGAAGTCTACAAGTAGCCTTGTAATATAGAAACATTTCTAAGAACTAGAACTAGAGAATAAGTAAAATAGTTATTATAGATGCTGTGTAAGTATTGATTGCATAGTAGATTGCAGAGACAAAGTATAATTATGGAGATGGGTGTGTAGTTTGAAGGTATGAGTCTTCAGTCTATGAAGGTGGGGACGGGTGGGGCAATGACCACAACTATGCAAGAATAGAAGAGCTATGCACCTGGTAGTTGCAGAGCACCTGGAGTGTAGGCTTGAAACGAGGCCTGGAGTGAGGAGCGAAGCAGTTAACATGTAGCTTTCTAGGCCAGAATGTGGGCAGTTCCTAGGAGCCAAAGCAGAGAAAGGAGTTCAGAAGGTTGAAAACTACAAAGACAGAAGAATTTCTGTAACAGATGTATGTTGAGTCCACATATAGAGCCCACACCCGCTGTATGCTGTCCTGTCTGTTCCGCATCATGCAGTTGTCTGTACTTTTTGTAGCAGTTTCCATTCTAAATTTGCTGTTTTGTGAACTCTGCTGCCCCTCGCAGGACCCCATGGGCCAAGGCTCGAGACACCTACTTCAGCCGTGGTAAGAACAAGCAGGCTCTGGACGCCATTGAGAAGGCGGCCTTCTTTGTAACCCTGGATGACACTGAGCAGCGTTTTGAGGCGGACAACCCAGTCAAGTCTCTGGACAGCTACGCCAAGTCCCTCCTCCATGGAAAGTGCTATGACAGGTGCGTTTGTTTAGACATCAGTGGTTAAGATGAACTTTATTCATTTTATTCATACTTTTACAGTAGTGTATGGCACAAGCTCATCTACAAATACACTGAATGCCTTTATTCTTTATTCTTAAGGTGGTTCGATAAATCCTTCAACCTCATAGTCTTCAAGAACGGCACCATGGGACTGAATGCGGAGCATTCCTGGGCAGATGCTCCGATCATTGGACATCTCTGGGAGGTGTGTTACTGTGCTATTTTTCGTCTAATAAATGAGTCAGTAGTGCCATAATGCCAGATCAAATCATGGTTTACATGTTTACATTTGCTAATCAAACGTTTTAAGACATGATGGTTCAAGAGAAATGAATGTCTGAATTAATGAATGTCTTCTATTTCAGTTTGAATTCAGTCTTAGCCTTGTTTCACACACAGTCATGTTAAAACTCCTCTCTCTGCACTGCAGCATGTGCTTTCCATGGACCCTATTAAACTGGGATATACTGAGGATGGCCACTGCTGTGGGGAGCCCCACCCCAACCTGCCTGGTCCCCAGAAGCTGCACTGGGACATCCCTGCTGAGGTAAGGCACTGCTAGTGTGTCTCTCTCATAGTCTGGTACCTGAAATGGTGAGACTGAGATTTGGTATTCATAGACCTTGACTGCCCTCTGCTGGTCGCTTTAGCCATGTGCATGCACCGCTATTGTCATTCAAAGATGTGGAGTATGCCATATAGTGGAACAATTGTAAGTGCTATATATTTGAAATTTAAAAAGTGTCAATACAGTAAGTGACATGTTAGTTTGATTGAAAATTAATCACGCCACTGGTATGAGTTTGTATTCATCCGAACGCTCTTAATAAAATATAATGTAATTATGTATAACATACGGCTCTGCTACTTCCCCTAGTGCCAGGAGGTCATCCAGAGCTCTCTGACAGTTGCCAGGACTCTGGCTGATGATGTGGACTCTCACATCTTCCCCTTCAATGACTTTGGCAAGGGTCTGATTAAGAAGTGCCGCACCAGCCCCGATGCCTTCATCCAGATCGCTCTGCAGCTGGCCCATTACAGGGTAAGTAAATCCAGCTCATTGGCTTGGGAGCAAAACAACACTTATTAATACAATGCATCTGATGATAATCATTGTATCAGCCATGGAAATATCTAAACTTTTTTCTTAACATTTTTCTATGTCACATCATCATTCATATCACAGGAATATTTTGTTAGATCTAGTGTCAGGGAGCTGTGGCTTTGACCCTTGCACTCCTTACTATTGGTTGCTTGCTATGTGTGATCTGGGAATTTAAGCTTATTGTACTATTACACTCATTGTAAGTCATAAGTGAATGCCCAAAATTTACAGGGAGTGGACAAAATAATGTCACCAAACAATATATGAACCCAAAGTCTGTGCTCCATACCTGCCATAAAGGTTTAGGTGACTGGGGAGAAGGCATTTGAATTCACCGTAGTGTTCATGAAAACACTCTTGAATTTGTATAGCTGTGTGTGTGCGGGTATCTTGGAATATGGAAACATCATGAGGAAACTGTTTGCACCATAGGGTGCAGCTCTGGTCCTATAAAATCGCCTCATATTCCTTGGCCATTATATGACCATGCAGAACAATCATCGGACCTAATGACTCCCACAAGATGGCTGTCTATTCCATTACACAATGTTCAATCTCGGAACCCATCGTTTATCGGTCTGACGACCATTAGACTCTAGGGGTGACGGCCAATATTTCGAGGTTTCCAGTGTAGACAGCGGACATCCGGGCCAAGACTTCCTCTTCCATGCGCCGGTCATTGTTTACAGTCCGATTAGCAACTTGAGACGCGAGAATGGATACAAACAAACGAAATACATGGACATCGATACTTTTTGTAGGTGTTTTAGGTCCAGACGACATTTCGGCTAATCTCTATAAACAGATATCTGCATATGAGATGTTGTCTCTCAACTCCAACTCCATTCTGGGGTTGGGTTTCGAGATTGCACAATGCTTAACAGACATTGTGAGTTGAAGGCATCCTTTGGCTCTCTCCAACTGGATGTAGGAAGAGGTCGTAAGACAACCATATTACATTTTTTCATTGCTCAGGGGTCCAGGTGTTGTGCTGCTTACACCAGGTAATGCATCTTTAGGTTTCCAAATATCTGTTGAGACTATGTCTTGGATTCAATTGTGTGTAATTTGAGGCCACAATTTCCTGATGTTTATCCTGTTACCTGTCTGTCTGTCCCTGTCAGGGAACTTCAACTTGTGACTGCTGTTCCTCTTTGCCAATGCAGTTTGTCTGTGTTTTGCATTGAGTCTCTTCCCCTTGCCGTTATTTTGCCGTTTTTGTGACCAATGTAAATTAGGTGCCACCTATTTGGCCTCTTTGAAACTCAGTGAGTTTTCAAAGCAACATGAGGCAACTAACAAATTAGAATAATAATCAGACCTCTTTTAAAGCCAACACTTAGTGCTAACTACCGTTCCAGTTACACTTGCTAGTGCAGATGCCTTTGTAATTGTGATTTAGGTACTTAAAAGTTAGTTTTTATGTGATGATACTGCTATTTAGTCTATCCCCTGTAAGTGTAAATGGAAGCCTGCTGCACTTCAGTGATCTTTGTGTAATATCAACAGAATGAACAATTATTAACTAACCTTTCACAGAGTGTACTGTCAGATATGCTTTTGTGTCCAGTGTATATATTGGTGGTTAAGGTCTGCTGTATATTGTGTTTAAACAGGACAAAGGGAAGTTCTGCCTGACATACGAAGCCTCCATGACCCGTCTGTTCCGTGAGGGCCGAACAGAGACGGTGCGCTCCTGCACCATGGAGACCTGTGCCTTCGTCCGTTCCATGATCAGAGATGAGACGGTAAGGCTGACCAGGAGCAACACACCTCACCTCTGATTACTGTACTACTGCTAGTCTCTAATCATTAGTCTAATATGCAGACCATACCCATGATAGTACAACAACTTGAAGCAAAGCATTGCTGCCCAAAACAGCTACACAAATCCTTATATTTGTCCATTCTTTTTTCTCCATCTACCCCTTCTCATCTGTCATCTTTGTCTCACTCTCGTCTCTTTGCTTTCTCATCTCTTTCCTCTCCATCCAGAGAGAAGAGCGTATGAAGCTGCTGAAACTGGCAGCAGAAAAGCACCAGGATATGTACCGCCTGGCCATGACAGGGAAAGGCATCGACCGCCACCTCTTCTGTCTCTACCTGGTTTCCAAATACCTGGGAGAGGAGTCTCCCTTCCTCAAGGAGGTATGAGCTGCTGTTGCAAGTGATCGTGGGATTTCTGTTCCTATACTGTAATACCTGGTTGTGTAATTTGCACCCCCAATGTGCACTGTTGTCCTTTTTAGTCAGCACAGACCAGATTATGGTTACTCAGTCTGTTTGACATCTGACAAAATCTGTTTTGCCTTGGCAATAACGAGATTCGTTCAGGCAGGTTTTCATTATGTAGGGATAGTATGATTGAATTATTGATGAATAATTAGTGAAGTTAGTTACTCCTTCTCCTGTTAAACCTGTACATCATTTTAACCTGTCTCCCACCTTGATACGTAATACAACTTTATTGTCCACACAAGGTGAAATATTGCCTTTGGTCTTACGTGGGATAAAAAAAGATACAAATGATATCACATGTCAACACACAAAGCATTAAAAATACAAAATAAGTACGTCATTTTATCCTACTTGAGGCAGCGCAAGTATTGTATATGCAAAAGCTGAATTACAGCTGATCAAGGGTTTAGGAGGCCACTCGTGTTTGGGACTTTCTATGGCCCCCTAGTGGGCAGCAACTGAAACTGCAGGAATAATGGGCGAGTCATGCTCCAGATTACACAGGGGTTTCATTCTAGTTTAAACTGTTTACATGTTGCCGAGCTGATGTCGTAACCACTCTTGGTGGTTAATACACCACCTAACATTTACACTGTTCATCAGTGGTTGCTCACTCCTACACACAATGATGAAAAGTGTTGAGAGTGGTCACCTGTTCACCTTTGATCATACAGTTATAAAACAGGTGCATGCAATAATTTGATAATTGGTTTCTGCTCACTTTTCTCTGATTGGATGTTGCTCCTGATCGTGTTCCATATCCTTTCTTGTGTTGACCACTTATATCTTGTAACTCATTCTAAGTGAAAAATGCCCATTCTTGCACTTACCATTTATGTTTGATGTGTGTTCACACCATGCAAGTCTAGTTTTCAATGACTACTGACTAAAGCGCTGCATGTCATCTTTATGTCTAGGTCCTGTCTGAGCCCTGGAGGCTGTCTACCAGTCAGACCCCGCTGCAGCAGGTCGAGCTGTTTGACCTGGTCAGACACCCTGAGTACGTGTCCTCCGGAGGCGGCTTTGGTCCGGTGAGTTGTCCAATCAGAACGATTCATATTCGTGCTCAGGAGTGATTTTTGACTTTTTAAGAAGGGGTGAAGAGGGTAGTGCAGGCTTGCTTCATGCATTTGAGAAACATTAAATCAAATCAATGGTTTGAGAGTTCAGTCGTGCGTTTATCTCGTTTATCTCTATTTCTGTCTCAGTCAAAACTCAGTTTCTGGTCTACGGTTTGTTCAGAATGCAGCAGCTGGTTCTTACAGCATTTGGAATAACAACTCACCTGTCTGCTCTCTTCTCTTTTTGTGTCCACCAGGTGGCTGATGATGGTTATGGTGTGTCCTACATCATTGTTGGTGAGAACCTCATCAACTTCCACATCTCTAGCAAACACTCAAGCCCAGAAACCGTAAGTTCACTTGGTTTTCCTTCCTGCAGACAATTAAGTTTCTCCTTTGTGTTGTTTTTCCTCTGACTCTTTTTTCATCTCTTTTTCTTCTCTCTTTTTTTTTTTTTTTTACCTCATTGTAGGACTCCCACCGTTTTGGCGGCAACATCAGACAGGCCATGCTGGACATTCTGGATCTCTTCGAGCTTGACAAAAAAGCCACCAAGTGATTGCCCTCTCCCTGGGTGGAAAAAGCATAAGAAAGTTTTTAACAAAAGATATATTCTTCCTGAAGCTTGTACAGAAAAAAATAATGTTGGGTTTTATTTTAAGTTAATTAATGTTAAAGAAATGATGATGATTGAAAGGTGTTTGGAAACATTACTGTCATTTTGTTTTATTGTTGTGAGAGGTACATGTGTATGTATGGGCAATGTGAGATTCTGGTGGAATTGGGCACGGGTAGTGCGCAGATCAAATGTTTATCTACAAGACTGTATGCACCGGTGCCTTAGTGACCCACTAATGTAAAAGGACAGAAAGGGAGGAGAAAATTAGTGCCACTCTAGTACTGCAAGTTTGAGATCAAGTCCACATTAACACAGTCTGTGAGATGAGTTGAGGCTGAAGAGTTGAATATTCAATATCCTGCGTTATCTGAATCAATATTTCAGCTTGGGTTGAGAAATGCTGCAAGATTTTTGACTAGGTTTTGTCCCAGTTAGTCCATCCTACACAACAGCGGAGCATGGGGGTGAAAATCCTGTGTCACTGTTTTTGTTTTTTTGTCACTTTTCCCAGTCTTCAAGATCAGAGCACCTGGGTCTTGTGGAAATGGGCGAGACGGCAAATTATTTCAACAAGTCTAATATTGTTTGGTCTCTCTTAATTTCATGTGGTTCAGTTGAGACATTTACCAACTCTGATAGTGTCTGGTGTCTAATGAAGGCTGTCAGAGTAGAAGCAGAAGGTTTCACTTGTTCAGGTAATTCTAAATGACGTAGTCGGTGTTGATCTGGAAAGTGACCCTGGATCAGCGCTGCTCTTACTCTGAGAAGCTTGTTGGACACCAGCGCAGAAGCCAAAGGCCTGATCCTAGCAGTTCAGTCTGAAGAATGGATCTCCATTGCCTTTCTGACTCTCATGTGTACAGCCGGTTTGTTTCTTTTTAGCTGCTATGTTTTTATGACATAGCGATATGGGCAGATCATATTTGTGTGTTGTTTTTGTCGTTTCCATACTCAGGTTTTATTAACTTGGCGTAGTATTCTAGGGTGCTGGCTACAGCATTGCAAGATATGTGCTTATGTTGGCATGTACCCGTGCAACAGTACATGAAGTTGAGATGCAATACGATGCCATGTGACACCAGTGAGCCGTTTCACAGTATAGCATTGACTTCCCTGTTGCAGCTGGGGGGGACAGGGTATGTTTCAGGGGGTAATCTCACTTGCACAATGTGTTTCGTTCGACTGACGCAAAGTGTGGCCAATGGTGACTTTTTGCTGTAGTAGTGTAGTGTGTGGAAAAGGGTGTGCTCACTGTACTTTCACAATGTTGTGCACTCCATGACTGGTCCGTCAGCTCGGACAAACTAATTCCTAACTTGGTACCTTGGTAGCCTTTTGTCAGATCGCTATGATCTGATCTGTCTGTCTTGGCTTCATATCAGCCTGTAATGGGACTTGTAAACTTTTATGACTGTCAAGATGTCAAATATCACTTTCAGCATCGTGGTGTTGCAGCTATTGTTATTGCCAGAGTTATAGTCAGATGAGATGCTTAACTGGTTGGTGGGTTGTTATGTCCCACCAGTAGGAAATCGCTGTTTCACTTGCATCGTTCTGTGTTAGACAACTTGTAACATTTCAAGGTCTGGAAATCAGACCCAACAGATGGACAGTAATGTTTAGGAATAGGCTACATATAGCGCAGATACACAGAAGGGCTCTCATGCTTAGGAATGCAATTCTGTTTCTTGTATTATGTTCTCTGTCAGTACAGCATATTATTTATTTTTTCCATGTGTTAACCTCTTTATTCACACATTGAACTGTTCAAGACAGGTGCATATTTACCAGCTGAGTGCAGCATATGATGAGCACTAAGTTAAGTTCAATTTTTTGCTGATTTAAGAAGTGAAACGGACAAAAAAATATTTTGATTCCTCTTTTTTTGACATGACATTTAGTTTTGTTATCGCAGACTTTGACAATGACACGTTGTAGTTGTGTGACTTTTTATCTCGGTAGACCTCATGTTTACGCTGCTGCATGGTTTTTAAGATGAAGCTGTATATGTTTGCCTTTAATTTAAAGATGTGTAAAAAGACAAGCAGCTTATATACCAAAACAAGTTTAACACAATAAAAGTGAATGTCAGACAGCTGTACTAGCTCTAAGTATGTAATATCTTATTTGCATATTGATCTGTTTTAATTTGTTAATCAGTTTTTAAAAAATATCATAATTTAATATGGGGGAGCACTGAACCAAAACCAAACATAAGCCTGATTGTGAACATTGAGAACACCAAAGTTGGACATAAAACAATAGACAGTTGTATCTATAACAGCTTCTGGTCACATTAACTGTCCTGAAGACCAAACCTGTGACCTTTTAGTTATGAGACATTTTCTTCAACCACAAGGCCCATGTAACCAAGCATCATCTGCCCGAGAATCAGTGAGACTACAGCTGAAAGATGACCTTCATCCTCACCTGAAGGACGTCTCCTGTGAGTGTGTCACAGCTGCGTTTACCAGCCCCTTTTAGTTCTAACACTTTGAAAACCTCCTGAAATGAGTCTGGTGTGAAAATGGGATCCTTCCTTTCCTTGGGTCAGTGTTTACTTCTCAGAGGGAAGCTGGCCGCAGCACCGGCCTGCCATCCCGCCAGGTGGCTGGGCTCAAGTGGACCGCACCGAGGAGCCAGTTCCGTCTCTGGGGGTATTAATAAGTTCCTCCGGAGCGGCTGGTCGGGGGGCGTTCAGCTACAAACTCAAATTAAACGGGAGACATTTAAAGGCGTCGCGAGGTGACAGATTTCCAAGGAGGGCAGAGGCAGGAAGTGATTACATGTGACAGTTTCCCTCTAGCTGCTCTCCGCCGCATGTGCACACACACACACACACACACACACACACACACACACACACACACACACACACACACACACACACACCCCTCCACAATGGTACCCGATGTCACCCTGCCCTAGGCTTCCGTTAACGGGCTAACATTTCAAGGCTGCATTCCTGAGGTCTGCTTGCTCCTCATCAGCTCTGAGAACCTGCAGTTTGGTCGCTTGAGAGAAAGGATCACTTTCAAAGATGCCCTTCGTATATGTTTATTTTTTAGATGTCTCTATCGCAAGTCTTGTGTTTCCTGGCTTCTCATTTATATTTATACATATTTATATTTGTACAAAACACAAGACAGATACACACACACACACACACACACAGTCCATACAGCATACACAACAGACCTCCAACCAGTTGGCCCATGGACAACAAGCCTTTAAATTGTACATCTAATTGGCAAGCTGGAAAACCCATTCACTCAACAGCAGACACTGAAACTTAAAACCTTGACTTGCACTTTCTAAAAGTAGACTTTGGGAGAGGTCTCCGGCCTCTGCTTGTCACCGGTTTAATTCATGGGCTACTTGCTCCACAACACCCTCAGAGAAAGTGGGGAGCCAATGTTGCCTATCCTATTTTATAAGCTGTTCATTCACGCAGGAGCAGGGATGTTCCCATTTTGTCCGCTGGTAATCACCGTTTGCTGCTAACGGAGGAGAATAACATTGTTCTCATTGCAGCTACTGTATGTAGATCATTCATGTCATTCTTGATTTGGGTTTTGGCAGGACAATTTGTTTTTCCTGCACCGTTGGACAACTTACATAAGGCTCTGTTATGCCCCTACCTAATTGACTATGTTGATTCAGTGAGAAAGGAAAAAAAGTAACTAAACCGCTGTGTCCTGCTGCAAAATGTTAGTCTAAGGATGGATGTCTTTCACCACAATGACTGGAAGGATTTCTGTTATCGTGCCGGGAATTAACATTTCGATGGACCTCACAAAGGCAATTTCAGAAGAAAAGACAAAAGAAATCAATATCAAAACACAAAGTATTGTGCACACACATACAGATTAGGGATTAGGTATCTTTATGTGGCATTCTGCTAATAGCTTTTTTAAACAATGCAAAGGTTTTTTTTAATGAAAACGCAGGAGAAAGTAATGTGATGAAGGTCATTTAAGGTTCCTCTCCCAAAACGACACAACTTCATTACCCCTTCAGCCCCTCCGCTCTGCTCCTATGAAGCAAAATCCTCTCCAGCCACTGACATCTTAACTTCATCACCTCTCAAACCCTGGTGCCACACTAGAATGTCTTGTGAATTTTATCTGGCTGAGAACTGTGCCCAGATTTTAAAAAGTGCCATATGAATCTAAGTGGATAAGGCGAGGGTGTAAAAGGAGAGGGCGAGCACGGCGGCTGGCGTGGAGGAACCGTGTCTGCGGCCGGCTGCACCTGTCTAGCTGCGCTAAAGGAGCGGGGCCTGGGGCCCCAAAGTGGACGTCAGCCAAGGGGCGACGAGGAAGGAAGGTAAGGAAGAGAAGCAGGGCGGAGGTTGGGGCGAATGTGATTCCCCTGAGAATCTCACCCACCGCGTGCTCACCGCAGCTATAAATAACTTTTATTAGGTTTAAGTGGAATTAGTGGAGATGTTAGTCATCAGTTTACAGATATATAGTCATGGACTGACACAAGGAGAAGGCAGAGAGAGTGCACATACCAAGGGGCTCACACACACACACACACACACAGGAGCAAACATGCAAGCAAACAAACATGGACACAGAATTGCATGCAAGTATCCAAAAAGTAAAAAAAAAAAAATTATGGGATTACATCATAATTCACTAGACAATTAAATGTTGATCCCAACAGGGAAATTCTCTTTCTGTTTGCCCCCCTCCACAGAGAGGTCAGAGGTCAGGATACAGAGCACCGCCCCTTGGTTTTGGATTGAGTGTCTTGCTAAAGGACACTTAAGCAGTCTAAATGCTTGCGAACATAGGGGCTTAAACCCAGGTCCTCTGCTTGAAAGCCAGTCTCCCTTCTCGCCAGGCCACCCTGCTGCCCAGCTGTAAGCACTGCTGATACATAAAATCAAACATTCATTAACTAAGCATTAACTAAATGACTCAAGAGGAAGTGTGGTAAGAAAATGTAAACTTTATTGCAACTTTGTCGTTCTAAGTTCTCTGATTTACAGAAGAGAAAAACACTTGTAATGGCACAGTCATCGTAATATGTACATTGCTGATACTGCAATAATCCAGACACTTTTGTTGTCCAGATTTAAGAGTGGGACATAGAGGCACGTGGCGTCGTGTTTTTGTCAGCCTGTAGAGGGAAGGAATAATACATCAAAGCTTTGCCTGCAACTTATACGTTAACGTGCCACAGCCTTCGATAAAAGCATAAGCATGGGAACTAGAAAAGCTCTTTACATAAAGGGCTCCATTGGGAAATCACAGTTTGTCCATTGTACATTCAGCTCTAGGAGAGATTAAGACGTTGACGTGTTCACAACACACTGCGTTGCACTAAGACATTTGGTGATTTGATAAGCTTCAGTAGACCTGAGTGTTTGTGTTGATACAGTAAACGTGTTAGATCAAAGTTACACAATCAATTAGTGGTAAGGTATTCATTGAGTAAGTGATTGGGGGGGCAGAGACTCCCACAACAGTCTGTACTGTTACTGCTGCCCAATAAATCCATACGGTGAAGGCATAGCCATGTTCAGAGGTGAAGTGTTATAAAATCAAATAAGAGTGTTGTGAACTAACTATATGTAATGAATGAGTAACGTTTTTCTGTGGCCTGTATTGGAGTATGATGTTCTGTGATCTCATTATCATCTCATCTGCTTCAAACATCCAGTCAGGGTTCAAACCAACTCTGAGAAATGCTCTCGTTCTCTCATGCTACTGATCAAGTGATGGAAGTGGGTGTGAAGAAGAATAAACTAGAGTTACATGTAAGGGCAGAATTTCACTTGCTCATCAAGGTTTATCCAAGTGGCCACCTATAGAGAACTGCACTTCTGTGACCTTAAACATGAGATTATGCATCTGATTTAACAATTTCTGTTAAATCTAGGGAGGCTGCGAGAGGCATTTCACACACACACAACAAATGAGAGCATCATATTATCGCAATTTGGGGGTAAGGCGCTCCTCCCCTGCGTCCGATCAAGATCTCCTTTCCGCCTCTGCGGTGTTGTCAGCAAGGCTTTCTTTAGAACTTCTGGCGATCACGAAAGAGCACATCAACACAACATCAGAGAGCGCTAGTAAAAAATGAGCAGCCTATTAGAAGCACTTAAAATAGCAGGCCAGGAAGAGGTTAAAATCTAGTGGATAAACTCAGATATAGCCAGAGTTGTGGCACGTTACGATGCCGCGTTACAGCGGCAGTGGCTTGGCCTCGGGTTCATCTGGCCTACAGTACTAAGGGACATTCAGATGTGTCCAATAGAGTGGTATGTTGATAAATTAAGTTAAAACTACTCTAAGAATAAGTGCTAAGGGGGTGATGGGTTGTTTGTGTCTGGTGACGATTACATTGTAAAGCAGTGAAAAACTTAACTTGAGGTACATTCATCATCCATCAGCCCTTCGGCCTGGTAAGTTCAAGTAAAAGCCTTTCCGATGAGTGAGCAAGACGCACGGTACCAAGGTGTGTCGGTCTCCTTCATATGAAGCTTTCTGTGAGCTACTTTCCTTCCGATAAGCGTTTCCCTCGGTAAAACCCTTTCAACCATCTTCCTTTGTCCTTTTTTTCATCTTCATTTGGTCTTCTTGAGAGATTCATAGATTTTTTTTTTAAGCAAACAAGGGGCTTGCTTTGTTCCTCCTTATCAAGAGAGCCAGCAGCAGCTAAACATTTAAAGACTGTAGAAATGCAGTATGTAAACGTGCAGATTTCTCCGTAACTTACATACAAAAAAAAGAAGAAGGCAGAACAGATCAAAAAAAGTCCGGAAACAAATCAGCCAAGAGGTAAAACTGATTAACGTTTTAAAAAAAGGAAGAGAAAAAAAAAAACGTCACAAAGAAAAAAATACAAATGATTTTGAATTGTAAAGTGCAAGTATAAAAAATATCTCTCTACATCTAATCTCAAGATGGGCTCTCGAGACACGGTCAATGGTCTTTTGTGGAAAAGTGCAAGTTGAGAACAGCACGGATCTTTAGAAAAACAAAAAAAATGAGTAAGATTTTTTGAAAACAGTATCGGGACGAGTCGGGTGACTCGGCGGGTCGGCCGCGTGCCTCAGCTCCTCCGTAAGAAAACGGCCACCTCATCCAAGGCCACGGGGTAATCCTGCAGGAGCGTCCCCCCGTCGAACACCTGAGCGTTACGGCTGTCCTGCCACTGGAAGCCCCCGTCAGGTAGATAAATATCCCGCTGCACCGCCCCCTTCTCCACCACTGGCGCCACCAGCACCTGAAAACAACATACACACACGGCCCGTTAGAAAACAAGTTCAGATGTCGGGTGCAGGTTGTACGTCGAGTTGCAGCGGAGGGTGATTCCTATTTCAGATGGCGAGTATATCAGAGGGAACTCGACCCCCCGCCGATCGAGAAAGCCAATGAGTCACCTCGTCTCCCAGGAGGAACTGGTCATCGATGGTGAAGGTCATGGGGTCACTGGGACTGAGCCACCACATCGGCCGGTAGATGGGGAATCCCGTCGCCTGCCACTCCTCCGCATACTTCTCGATCAGGGGGACCGCAAAATCCTGGTGCCGGGCGATGTAGGCCCGGGTCAGGTTTAGCACCTACGAAGAACAGGAAAAAAAAACAAAACAGTAAATTCAAGAATTCAAGAAGAAATGGGAAGATGGTTTTTGGATCTGTGGTGAGAAGAGGGGAGTTAGTTAGTGCATTAAGCGTGCATTAGCGGTAGTACATTAAAAGTAGAATTTTTAATTAGGTTTAACTATGTGCTGCTATGTAACTATGTATAACACTTCTGCTAGTGAGGCTTCATGATTCATTTCGTGTTTGCCCTTTACTCTTTTGAAACAAACAATTTTCTACAAATCCAAGATTGAGTAATAGCTTGCCGGATCCTGCCATTACAAAAGTTACCCAATGAAGTAGCCAAGTATCTTAGTATCTGGTATATCTCTCTGCCTTTCTGTACACTGTACAATGATGTGCTGTGTTTTCATTCATAATCATTTATGTCTTTTATTGATATCCCATCACATTTATTTTCAAGAAATCTAGAGCGGGGGAGTAACTGAGACGATCTGACAAAAGTCCTTTTCTAAACGAAATCATCTGCTACAAGAATTTTATGACAAGAATAATATTGACAGCAAGGTCTGCTAAAGACATTTGCAATGCCATCGCTGCTCTCAGACACACAGACAGAACTAAAGAGCAGTTCATTGTTGACTTTGTGGTTTAACACCGTCCAAGTCTTTCTCCTGTCTCCCTCTGGCCAAACTACTTCAGCATTCCTGGAAGGGTCACATCCTCTTCAGTGTCCCATGACAAAAACAAAACTTGACCGCATCTATAAAAAATGTATTTTTATGAGTGGGGATTGAGAACATTTGTAGGAATGAGTTTGAAATCACAACCCGAGTGTGAGCGGATCTCTCTCTAATTGAGAAGCCAGGCATGTGTGTGGTTTTGAGGTTTTATTGCTGTTTGGTTCCAGTGTGGCCATTGCTGTGATCTGTCTGTGATTGACTCGAGTCTTGCACACTGGAAACAAAGGTGCCACACTTAAACTACTGTACAATGACCATACAGCATAGCCATTTATCATGGGTAATCCAGCAGAGTCTATCCCCTAAAATGTCTTCTCAGTCTCGCTTCATCTGAGTTTATAAGTTGAAGGCCATGCAAGAGACCAAAATGGAAAACATTGCTGCTGTCAATTGCTAGCCGTCCAAAAGGCCTATTTTTATCTTTGTCACGCAACACAAGTCACAACCAATATATTCTGTTGCCTCAGTCTTCTCCAACTGGAAAAAACAGTCGATCTCCCCCACCCTGTCACACTTGTCAATTACACATGGAAATCTTAATTGCCATAATAAAGTCTTTTTCCAAGACTTGTCCTCAAATTCATTATCATTCCTGCCGAAGTGGCTCTCGTTGTCGTAGCCGAGAGTGAGAGTGAGCCATAAATCTCGAGGAGGGCTTATAATTCAGACCAGATGGACTCTTAACCACAGGTGATGTCGGGAGGGGGCCGAGCAATCACTCCTACTGAGGGAAGAAGGGAAGGGCAAGGGAGGAGGGAGGGGAAGGGGAGCAGCTTTCACCCTCTCCAGAAACATCAAGTGCTTTTTCTGCGCAGGAACCTGAGCCCGGGTCCCACATTGTAAAACATATCAATATCTGTGACCGGACTCTCTGAGACTGCGGGCCTTGTTTTCCTGCCTTGCCTCCGCGGTGAACGGTACATTCCTAATGTCCGGCGGTGAGGGACGGGGGGGCGGGGGTTCCAGCTCTCCTGCCCGGGAGGGGGGGGGCAAAGGCCTGAACAGCGGCCTTCGTGCCCCTCTACAAACACACACAACTCACTGACACGGTGGGAACGTCTTGGCACTGACCCACGGACCCATGGGGGAGAGGCTGCCGGGTCAATAAACCCTTGCTCTCCTGCCTCTTGTCACACACACTCAAACTCAGACCGCTGTGTGAGAAGGAAGGATAATCTCTCACTCCCTTGTAGAACATCTAATTGGCAGCATTCACACATCGCTGGACTTGTAAATCTTCACAAGTGAAGATCTTATTATCAAGCGTGTGAAAGAATGTGAAACTACCATGTTGTTGCTATCTAATCTGAATTACACAGCTAGAACGCAGAGAGGCCTAGTGGTTAGAGGACTTCACCTAGGGGGATCAATAAAGGCTGACGTTAATTATCATGAATATGGGCATGGTTGTGTTTAAGTGGAAGGTGTGTGAGGTGCCTGAGATGCTCGGACCTGGTTTTAAGTGTGTGTGTTTGTGAGTTTCTGTGAGGTGCTGCTGTACGACTTGCATACCCGTTCCTCTCCGCAGACCCAGGGCGGCGTGTGGAAGCTGATGACGGGGAGAAAGGCTACGATCTCCAGCCAGCGGATAAACAACTCCTCATCTGTCACCAGGTCTCCAGACAGAGAGCCGCCTGTAGAGAGACAGGGAGAGAGAGGGAGAGAGAGAGAGGGAGGGAGAGGGAGAGAAGATTAAATACATTTACAGAAGAGAATTTTGGAGGGAAAGAGTGACATAAGAAAATGATACAGTTGCAAGGTACTTGTAAAATAGGTTTTGCAGAAGACAGAATTTGTAGCATCAGAAATGACATAATGAAGGCAAGAAGCTAAAACCCTTTCAAATGAGTGGTAAAATAAAAAAGGAAATTACTATCCAGGAGGTATTCATTCATTTAGTTGCCTGACGGAGCGCCCCTTGTCTCACACCTATCCACAATGGCTGAAGGATAGGGTATATGGGTGTAAAACCAGTAGTCTATAATGTATCATATTAGTCTGTGATTTGATCAGGCCATCCATTCCGTCTGCGATACTGACAGCTCTCTGTTTTCTCTACATCAAAGTAAATACTTGACTGGCTGTGGTCCGCCATCACAGGAATGTGGAATATTACAGGAGTTTGTGCCAAAGCCTGAGGATGCTTCACCTCTCTGACCAGAAAATTGAAGGTGAAAATGATGAATGCTGCTTTAAATAGTAGCTCTGATCCCCAACTATCTGCTTTTTGAAATTTTGAAGTTTGTTTGAAGTTTGAGTTTGTTTGAAATTTCAGTTCTGCTCTTTTTAATTTCCACGACTGTCTAAATGCAGAATATGAATGTACTTAATAATACCAGTGTAAAAGTGATTTGTGAATCTCTGTATAGTATGAAAGTTATTTTAAGGGCATAGCAGTGTGTGATGATTTTTCATATTGATTGACCAAGCGTCTGTGCCCATCAACAGTACAGTACAGTAATTGTTTATAGTAATGGAGAGAAAGGGATCCATAGGCCGTGGTATTACCTACTGCATCAGGAATGAGGAAGTTGTATCCCAGCAGAGTGTGGTGCAGCAGGGAGGGAATGATGCCCTTCAGGCCCATAGGGCTCCAGTCGGACTGCAGGGGGGTCATCCTCACAAACAGGGGCTTGTGGCTCGACCTGGTGGGACGCAACAAGAAAAAACCTTTAAGGACAGTTCCAGAGTGACTGGAGTTTTTGCTCATTTCCTGCATTCCCTTACTGTAGATAATTTTCCAGTGCGTTTATCATTTTGATATATTTGCTATTTTCCCCTTGTTGAAATAAACACTGTCTAAATATCACAAGGTACTCTCATATGTATGTCGCTTTGGATAAAGTGTCTGCCAAATGGGAAATTGTAATTGTAATTGTACTCGTACTCCCAGAGGGTGGCAATTTTATGCTTTGTGTAAAATCAAGCTTTATTTTCCGTTTAATTTCACAGACTATAGCTAGTGGAAGCGTCTTCCTTTGGTTTGTCTGTTGGCTTGACTGGGTTGTGATTGACAGAAGGCAGGTCCTAACATAAGCACAGAGAACGTTAGCTATTCGTTGAAAGTTTTATTTTGGAGAGGAAAACATGGAAGTCAGGGAAGCATCATAGTAATGCGTGCATTCTTTTCCCAAATATATGTGCATTAATATGAAACAGTCACTGGAACTTCTTTCAAAATGTAAAAGTTTATACTTTGCAAAATGCGATTGTCGGCTTCTCATTCACATTGATGGATTATTACCTTTACCAACTGAATTTAAATTATTCGGTTTCTATGCCGTTTGGAATTGAATGGGAATGAATGGCCCAAGATGTGTGACGAAACGGATTTAAAATATCTTCAATAGTGGCGCCTGCATGTAAAAACGCATTAACATTACAGGGGTGGAAAATGTAAAAAATGAGCAAAAACTCAAATCATGCTGCAACTGTCCTTTAAATAGAAAAGCAGACTGGTGGAGCAAGAAGATCCCAGTCTACAAAGTAAACCAGACTGATTTGTTCCCTTGTAGAACAGAGATGAGGTGCTTGTTCTGAGTCTTACCGTGTCCCTGCTGTCATGATGGTGGAGTCTCCTATCCTGGTGGCCAGGTCTGCCAGCAGGCTGATGTACTGGTCTCCACCCAGAGCCTGTGGCGGCCGCAGGGCCTGCTCCTCAAACACATTCCCCTCTCCCCCCTCCAGCAGTACGTACTCCATGCCCAAATGGGCCTGTAAGGACCCCACTCTGTCCAGGAACCAGCCCGCCGCTCCTGGGTTGGTGATGTTCAGCTTTACACAGAACCTCCCCCGCCACTGACTCAGCACAGGGATCTGAGGCAGAGACAAGGAGGTGAGTGAGTGGAGTTCATTTTGCACTATTGGCATCCAGTGATTCTCAACCATAGGATGTAGTCAATACATTATTTCTGCCTCTGCTCACAATTGCATTGATACATTTCACAGATTAGGCCATATTCACACTTTTCTGCTTTTTTTCAAACTGCCACTGCTTTTTTTACATTAAAGTGAATGGAGAGTGGCTGCAAGGCGGATGGAAAGTGCCCACTTTGGAAAAAGCGCTGTGTCTGGTTTCTTTTTAGGCAGAGCGAAGTGCTTTTAGGGGACCGTACATGACGTGGAATGCGTTCTCTGTGAGCCGACCAATCACAACGAAGAAGAAGTGGGGTTTAGTACTATGTAGGGAATGTTCCCCACTCACTAGGGTGCAGAGTCTCACCAGGTGTCCCTGAGGGGCCGAGGGGAGGCTGAGCCAGTAGGCCTCGGTGCCATCCATGAGGGAGGTGTGGAACTGCGTGGTGTCCACGCCCAGGAAAGGGGACAGGGTGATGGAAATGTTAAGAAGCTTGACAAGCGGGAGGTCCCTGGTCTGTCTCTTGGACGTCCCCTTTTTCCTGCTGTTGAGGTAGTCATGGTCCTGCAGAGAGAGAGAAAAGAATGGGTGAAACATCATTTAAAGATAATCACTACAATAATTATTCATAAAGTATTTAAAAGTATTTAAACTATTAAATTATTTTAACTATCCAAATGTTCATACAGTAAGCCATCAACTGGCATAAAATAGCCTAGTATTCTACACACTGATTCAAGGCCATGCAAACATGCAGCCTGACAATCTGCCCTGTCAAGACCATTTAACATATATCATAATCCCTTGGTATTCACATGTTAAGGACGAACAGAAAGTTCAGATTACATAACTGTGGAACAAAACCTCTTATGAACACAAAGGTTGACCCCAGGAGGTGAACACACGGTGGGAAGAAGGGGTAGACTAGCACACATTACGCAATTTCTAAGAAACATTTTTCTGACAAGACACTGTTAACATTTTAACATGTTCGATTATAGACCTAAGCATTTGATCCTATTCCTCTTTTTAAATTTGATTCTGACTTTTGCATATGCACATAAATAACCACACAAATAGAATAGAGAAACTGACACATAACAATGTTAGTGGTCAGACCCTTCCTATTTTATTTTTTATGTTTGGTTTGCCAATACACTGCATTATGCAGTATCTCAGTAATAAGGTTAGAAACCTGCCAAACCTATTTATAACCCAAGTTTCCCCACACCAGCTTGTTCTAAATCATGACTATGTTGCTGAAAACTAATATGGAAACTAGAAAAGAAAGTTCATAGCGTGACTGATAATTTATGAATACTTGTAAAACTAGAATGAGAGAGAAGCATGGCTTTTACAGAGGATCATTGTTGCCATTCACACTTCACGCAGTGCCACACACTTCATGGACAACTTCAAGTTCCATAAGTTTCCATGCGGCACCGTATGCTTGGCTTATTCCTTACAGCAATTAGCGCAGGGGATTGAACGATGCGGAGCCAACAAAACTGGTGTTTAATATCTTTGATCTACCAGAAGACTTCAAATTCTGGGTAAGGAAAATTCTTGTTTAACAAATGGCATATGTTGTACCCCTCTCTCTCTCTTTCTCTGTCTTTTCACACCTTCTGAACTGGTCATGGGAACATAAGTGGTGCATGTGAGTACTGAGAGGCCTAAACTGAAATACTCTGATGGAGAGAGTATGTAGAATGAGAGTATGTACTCCTATCGTATGTACCAGGGCAGATCACAGCATCAGGATCACCTGCACTAGTTAGTCTTGGCTGAGTGCCCCTTGAGTCCCATCACACCCTATACTTCGCCATCCCATTGCTGCCTCACTAATAGCAACCATGGGATCTGTGAGGGAGGAGTCTTTGCTTTTCCTTCTCTCAGCCATGTTTGTTTTGCAATGGAATATCACCAGGTATTGACTTAGATCCATTTGACAGCGATCAAGAAATATCATATGACTGGTCTTCGTTCCAGGGAGTTCCCAATAACATTGAAGGAGAGTAATTATATAAAGTAGAAACAATCCTAGAAAGCAAGAGGATATCAAAGGATAGAAGAGAGTCACTCGCCGTCTTGTATCAGAATAGTTTGATCATGGTAATAATTCAATTTTGAGCTGGAATGACACCAGACATGGACCAAATCATAGTCAAATAAATTTAGAATACTTAAAAAACATGAGATGAGCTTGATTTATCTATTTTGTAACTGGTGTATACAGTTTTGAGGCTGCATATTGCATCTGGCAAGGCAAATCAAAAACACTTAAGTAGTTCAAATTCTGACATATAATTCAAATCCATTTTTTTGCCTCTGGGAAACACATTTTTTAACAGGGTGGCAATTCCGTGAACCTGTCCTCCCTCCTTCATACCCCGCCCTCCTCCAGCGCTCTGGAGATCCACTTAAGCAAACCCTTTCATCTCTGTCCCTGACCAGGACTGAGCCCCTGACCAATGAACCCTCATGTGAGAGTTTACAGCTACAAGGCGCCAATGCAAAGCATGGACAGAAAGGCAGATAAAACAGAACATTTCCAGCAGGGAGGTATCGTACTGCTAGGTACAGTAGTACTGTGCTGTAGATACTGTAGTGAATGTTCTTGACCTTGTAGCTAGATTACAAAGCGATAATAGAAAGTGGGACAGTTATAAGTTTGCAGATTGGAGCTTTAGTTCTACAAACATTTCTTGGAGTCTGCGCTGCTCTGGAGGCAGAAATACTCTCATTGGTTGAGTTAAACTTCAATGTGCAGAACAAAAGCTGGCAAACTTGAATGGCAAAGAAGGAACTCTGTTCTCAAAATATAGCTAAAATTATGAATGGAAATGACTTATTTTTTCATTCATTCATGACCATGGCTTTTATGATGTTGGAAGATTAGCAGGTTAGCTAACTAGCTTACCTAGATACCTATAGGCTAGTATGGCTAGTTTGAATTTGGAAGGTCAGCTAGGCTAACTGGCTAACCTAGATAACTAGATTGCATTTTTCCAGTTAGAAGCAACAGTGCTAGGCTTCATATTGTTAGCTACCTCCTTGTCTTTTTCATTGGGCTTCACCAGCCAAATGTTAACGTTACTTAGTCAGAAAAACTGTGGCTCTTTGGCTCCGTCCATTGAGGTTTAACTCAACCAATTACCAACCAACCACTCCGGTCTGCGACAGGTTTTAGGAGAGCGACAGAGAGAATGGCACCTACCATATCAGAGAGGAGGGTGGTGGAATGTTCGTTGAGGCTGATGACTCCCTCCCCCAGCTGGTGTCTCCTCAGACGATTAGAGAAGGTCCTCAGCTCCCTCTCCACCTTCGGCCCTGAATCCACACTGGCCAGCAGCTTCCAGAATGGCAGCCTAGGACACACAGTAGGATCAGATAGGACCTGCTGCTCTGCTGCGGCACCTGACAGATTTTAGCTTCTGATTCCCTAAATACCTATTATGTTTTAGTCAGTGCTCAGCTGACCTACAGATACACCACAAGATCACCAGTGTCTGTCTGTTGACTTATAGTTGTTGTGATATCCTTGGATAAGAGGCAAGGAAAATCAACTAACCACAGTGTTTTCATGTTGGGCAGCTCCCTGCTGTGCTGGGAGAGCTGCTGCACTGCTTCCTGGTGAGCGGCTTTCACGTTGCGCGCCACACACACAGTGTACTGTAGTGGGACACGCTCCATACTGGGAAGAGACTGCAGGCAGAACTGCTGTCCGCTCTCCACCCCCAGCTGCAGGGGGATATCAGGGGACACCAGCACTGCAACACCTACATGGGAAGAAGTAGGGAGGAGAGGGTGGGGGACATTAATTCATTACCATCGTGCTTCTCTTAAAGTTATAAACCCTGCTTCAAAGCATCAGATAGATAATATAAAGTCGTAGCCTGTCTAGCACAGTAGAATAAGATCTCTGCAAAATGCTTGAACCACACTGAAACAATATTGTAAATGCTTAAATTGTTTGTCCCTCAAATAAGAGACGGGCCTTGATATATATATAAAAGAAATAAACATACAAAACTGTGGGGTCACTGAGATAGCCCATCACAGATTCCACTGATGTGACATAGTGCGAGGGTGTTATTGAGACCGGGATGGGTGTGAGGGATGGAGTGTTGTGGGAGGTAGAGTGTAGGCTGTGTCAGCTGATATTGCTTCACTCAGATGTGAGAAAAGCATCCCTAGAATGACATATAGCAGTATGTGGTTGGATGAGTTTACCCTGGGACTGTTGGTATCTGCGAGTAAGCGCACTACACACCCATGACAGATTGGTTTAGATGGCCTGCTGGAAATGCCTGGATATATATTGTGAGTGACAGTGGTCATGAAGATGAACATCCATTCTCATTTTTTATTTTTTCTTCCAGACTGTTTTTGCTCCAGGACGTTTCAAAACATTAAAACAATCATCAGCAGTGACATCTTATCTGTCATTCTCTCTTTGTGACAAAATGAGAAGGGGGAACAAAACTAAGAAGAAGAACCAGTGTTCAATATATTTGATTGAATACCCTCAACCCAAAAACTTTCCTAAAATCTCTGGTCATTCATTCTCTCTCCGCAATATCCTGCATTTATGTATTTACAGCCTTTCTGGGACCATGTGAAATGATGAGATTATGTGAAGCAGATAATTGTGTCCGCAGATGTAGCTGCCCTGCAAGGAATGCCTCCCGCCTCTCAGGTTACCCCCACCCCCCCACCCTCGCCACTTCTCACCCCTCCTGACTCCCACCTTCTCCTTCCCCTCCGGCCAAGATTCACTACCGCTCTCTCTCTTCCGATCCGCGTCAGGTCAGAGCCCGGCCTGTATCGAACCGAGCGTTCGACCCAGACGGCGGCCCGGACTCAACCCCGTTTTGCATAATCAGCTCCAAATAACGGGGAATTTGGAGAAGGAGAGCTGATCACAGAAGTTTAGCTCAGTTTAGGTATAAGATCTCTGTCCAAAGCAGGCAGACAGTCTGAGAGCCCAGGCTGAGAGCTTGGCTCACTTCAACCAGCCTCTCTTATTTCAATGGGCTTACTGTTCTTATGCAAGCAAGGACCAGGACCAGGCCAGAGCGCTGAGGATACTGATGTACCAGTTTATAATCAGATTAATAGTTTCAGAGATCAGTCTACAAGTACTGCCTAGCGAAGAGGCTTCAACCAGCAAGATAATTCCCATGTGTTCGCAAAGGATAATGTCAAAGAGATACTGGTAACACCTCGCCTGCCTCTCCCAAGGTATTAGGTCACCACACAACTGTTTATTACAAATTCATAAGCGGCAGTGAAATGTAGCTTTTCGCTTGCAAAGACACTGCTAGATTTGAACTGCGAGGAAGCGAATGGCTAAAGTGAATACGTATTCAAGTAAAGGTTCTATGAAACTGTCTATGCATGTCAGTACTGTGCATATACACTCAGGAGTTAAAACTGGGGCAGTGGAGAAAATGTTATAGCTTTATGGAAGGATGGAAGTGGAATGCAGGCAGTGGAAATAGAGGCGACCGGCGTACACCAGACACCGGCCGGCCTTGTAGAATGATGTGCAGATACAGCAGGCTGCAAACAGTGTGTTTTACCAAAGTGCATGAGGGAAGTGGAAAGTGGAGTTTCGTTTTGCAACCCCGACTTCTTGAGTCATATTATCTTTTTTTGGGGCATAACTGGCATCGAGGAATAGGACGACCAGGTTAAAAATGACTATACTTTTAGTCCATCTTTGACTCAACAACACGCAAATTTGTATATATTCTACAGTACCTTACTGTGTTGAGATGCATATCTAGTATGGGTGGGCCCCAGTGGGAATTGAACTTCGCACCCTGGCAGTGTTAGTGCCATGCTCTACACAGACCCACATCTTTGCCTGATCAGTACCCCCAGATGCATGTAACAGACAGGAGCGGGAATCAATAACTGTTATTTAAAGAAAGTGAAGCGAGTTTTAGGCCTTGAGTTACAGCTAAGGTAGGGGTGCCCAGGAGTTAAAGGGGAAGCGAGGGGGGCCCCCTATTTTTAGAACAATTCCTTAAACACTCCAAGCTTCCCTGGAATATTTTCCACTAGCTCTTAAAGAGAAAAATTGAACGCTTGACTGACTGCATCCGCTCGCCTTCAAAGCAGCAGATACGGCAGAGGTAAGAATGAATGAAGTTTACCGGGCAGACGTGAATGATACGACACACACATGCCTCGATTTTACGGCCGTTGAGCTAACACACAAATCAAACCGCCTTGGACTGCCTCAAGCCTTCACACACACACACACACACACACACACACACACACACACTTTCTTTAATGGGATACCGTAGACATCCAAGAAAAACAAAGCAGGACTTATAGGACCATAAAGGTTCTGGACTTCCTCTCCCTCAGTCTGGGCTGAGGGTTTGGGGGTGGCAGCGGAGGTGACCCCCTGCACCATCAGAGGGGTCAGGAAGGTTTTAATGTGGCGTCCAGGCCTCGGTGAATGGCTGGACCGGGGGAAAGCGCTGCTGTGGACCAGATGGGCTGCACTCTTTTACCTGTCATATTTATACTGTTATTTATGACACCTGCACACACTTACAGACCTGACCGGGGTTATAAAAATGTGCATTCAAACCCCCGAATGTGTGTGTGTGCGTGCGGACGTGCATGTGAGTGTGTTCAGGCATGTATTTCCTTAACAATGGAAACTTAGTTTCTGTGCCCAACCTCAAGAAATTGATGGCCACAAAAACTGGGATCATGCCATAGTAGTAAATTTCCAATCCCACTTACTGAAATTCTGAAGAACCTTCACTGCACTTTTGCTCTATTCCCGTCATCACTCAGTTGATCATAACTATCAGCTGAGTTAGGATTTTAGTGTTTCAAGCATGAGACACTCCTTGCTGTCATATGATGTAACTTGACATCACAAATGTATAACAGCGTCCTTCCATCAATGGATCAGACAAGAGGCCATCATACTAAGCAACTAGAATAAGGTAATTAAGTCATTCTTAGGCTAAGCAGCCTTTGATGTAATACAAGATTATCTGAAAGAGAAAATCTGAGAGTATCAAAAACCGCAACAGTTAAATAACTGTTATCCCTATCTGTCTGTTGTGCTTGGCCGGTTCCCACCAACAGGCCAAACAACAAATGAGCAAGAGCAGCAAAGTATCTTTCCTTTGGGCTCCAGACGGAAAGATTGAGTTGTGAGAAAAATAAAGAAAGAGGGGCAGGAGATAGTGAACACAAAGGAGAGAAAAATTATACTGAAGTGAAAGATTAAGAAAGACAGTGAGAGATGGGGAGATGAGAGAGTTAGTGTGTGTGTGTATGTGTGTGTGTGTGTGCGCGCGCGTGTGTGTGTGTGTGTGTGTGCAGGAGGGGGTCTACATGTCTCAAGGAGTTGCTGTCAGGTCCAATGTGTCTTGTAGAATTAATTTCTTTCGCTAATCTTTGGTGCTAACTCCATAAAAGCCAGCATGGAAAAAACCTAGAGACCAGATATCAACCGCAAAGCAAATAAATTACTTTTATTGGATCCAGACTGACTGCAAGAGAGCTAGGTGATCTCAAAGGAACAGCTATCACGCTATCACTTATTACAACAGCCTGCTGTGAAAACAACGGAGGACGGGATCTTTCCAAGCCCTTATTTGTAATGATGAGTTGGGGAAACTTTGAGGAGAGCCAAGTTATCTGTCTTATTTAGGCGTATCTGCATGAGGACATTTGAAGAAATAGGCCTTTTGGCTACGAAATATGCTTGTACCTGAGAGAAAAGATGAGACAATGGAAAAAAGATTAATTATATTTCAGGGTAAAATAGCTGGCAATATGGTGCCCATTGTGTGCCAGCATCTCAAAGAGGATGATCAGGCATGAAATATAGATATTTAAATAAATGGATTCATATTTGTGTGGAGAGGATCATTAAATGGGTACAAATAAATGACATTTTTCTCTGTACTTAAATAAGTTATTACTGCTGTATTTATTAATTGTCTCACAAATCACATCTTTAAATGACTGTTTTATTTATTTTAATTCATACTAATATTTCTTATTTTTTATCCTTTGCACTGAAACTACTTATGTGTCTGTTATTTTATTCAGTCATGGCCCACATTCATATATCTATTTTCTTATTTCTGTTTCTCCCATTTAGTACTTTCCTTCTACTTCCTATTCTATTGCAATATCATAATGAGATGGGCGTGGCTAAACTGCGAGGTGGATCTGACCGCAGGCTCTGACATGTCATTGGCTAATCATCCTGCTTGTTGAGGGTTCGACTGCACAAGCCTGCAGCTGTGTTTTCAATCAGCCAACAGGGACACTGTACAAGGAAAAAGACAAGTTTTCACCAAGCTGCCATAACGGTTTTGTGATCTATAATCGATTGCTCCAGTTGGTCCACCCAATGCTGTTTGATTGGCAGACCTCATTAACTATAACAGAAGAAAAATACTAAACAAGAGCATCATAAAATAGGAAAATAGGTAAACAAATATATGCGCCAGAATTGAATAAAATAGCCTGACAGATCAAATGAACTGCCAAATATTTCAATGCAAAGGATGTAAAAAAAGAAAATCTTTGAAGTGGTGAAATAAAACAAATAAAACAACAAATAGATTACAGCTATGTTTTGTGAGCAACATAACAGATAAAAACAGAAATAGATGCTTTACGTACACAGAAAAAAAAAAAAATACAAATCTACATTTATTTATTTAAATATCTATATTTGCTGGAATATCCTATTCTAACAATGCTGGCACACAATGGACACATGGGCAATGATGATACTGCCTTTGTGATTTATAAAACTGAACCTTTTGATGTGTCATGGATTCAGTTCTTTTCATTTATGATTTCAGAACTAGATAGAATCCCTGTAAATAATTGACAATGGAACTTTGCACTGCAGTATTCTATCAAACCAATAGCCTTTCCTTTTAGTTTGATTTCTCCTTCCCAATTTACCAATTTAGTTCCATGGTATAAGTATCTGTCAGTGTCTGACAGCCACCTACAGTTTACCCAACACTAATTCTGCTTACTTATTGGTCATTGCAGCCCCATGTAAAATGTATCTTCAGGATCTCAGGTAGTGTCAATGTAGGATTAAGCCCCCGGTGCGTTAGGACAATTCCTGCCTGAGGTTCCCGTCTTATTTTTCTCAATGCAGGATGTGGTCTCAGCGATATCTAATCTGTTCTTAGTAGCCCAGTTGTTTTTGTATGGTTAAAGACAGGTGGGACTATGACAAGTTCCTCCAGTTGGCACCACTCTCAAATGTCACTCTAGCGCACTGCTGCATATCTTCTCTGCTGCGTCTTTGCTGTACTTTTCTACCTCTTCTTT
Organism: Centroberyx affinis; assembly: GCF_046629955.1. Taxonomy (NCBI): domain Eukaryota; kingdom Metazoa; phylum Chordata; class Actinopteri; order Beryciformes; family Berycidae; genus Centroberyx; species Centroberyx affinis. The sequence continues at coordinate 178,941 of NW_027283997.1, read as the reverse complement.
ACTTTGCTACTCAGTCTCTTGCTTTTGCTCTCTCTTCTGTCCCACTGTTTAATACAAACAATTATGTAGTCTCCCTCCCTATGTCTCTCTCTCTCTCTCTCTCTCTCTCTCTCTCTCGCTCTCTAACAACCCCCAGGAGTCCTCTTAGGTTGGTAATGTCACACACATATTCTCATATTCCCTGTTGCATTTATAATGGGAACTTTGGACTAACTAGAGTCAGTGAAGACAAGGCCCATGTGCTGACAATGCTTCAAATGTGCAACAAGAATAACTATTACAGTCAGAGGTCAATGGTTTACAGTCAAGTTTCTCATATGGCTATAAAGCCTAATCTTATACTAAAATAGAGCGTTCAGTGGTGATCGTCACCATGCATCTTTTACGCAACACCTTGCACATCTTAATCTCTGGTCGTGAAACGTGACCTTAATATTGTGGTATAGATAGTTTCATCAGGTTCCTGGGATTTACTCTGGGTATGGAGGGTCTCAGTTACACACACAGACATCAACAGGATTTCATTGTTGGACAGCAAAGGGGGCAAAAACAATTAGCTGCACTCATGTCAGTTTCAGGTTGTGCTCTACGGGACGGGACAGGACAGGAAGGGAAGGATCTGATGGATCCCTGTTGATGTTTCCATGTTCTCTGACTGAAATCTTTTCCCCCTAACTGACCCACTTACTGTTGACTTTGCAGGAGCGAGTAGAGTGAAGTGAAAAGTTAAAAAACATTTGGCATTTTCTTGCCACAGCCAAATGTGGCACATGACACACACTGTTAGGTCTGTGTAATCTTAACTCATGAACTCTCTTCACCTTAATTTATAAAAAAGGAAGAATCAGACAGTGCACAGCTACCTTCAGCGCCCTATCCAACCTCATCAAAATCACTCATGGTGAATAACTTCTTTTGTTCCTAATTAGGAATGTAGCTAAGTACATTTTTCAGTGCTGCCTTTTCAACTCTGAAGAATAACTGATTCTCTACAAATATGCACATTACACCGATCCAAGGGCCAACAAAAAGAAATCCTTGAACTTTAAAACAAGACATCATGTCAAATATACCTTTAATGCTCCAATAGGCAATAGGCATTGTTGTCATTGCTGGGCATCAGTTTGCTATGTTTGGGGTTATGTACAGTATGTGTCTGTGAGTGGTTACTTGGCAACATTCAAACAGTTGTTCTCATCAGGATCTCATCTCGTTGCGTTTTTTTTTCCCCGTCTCTGCAAAGCTAAACGGAGAAACAAAGGGTTACAGGGTCCCGATAATTACTGCTGTCCTCTCACAAGGTGGAAAAGGGATTTAAGTCATGCGACTCCCCTAGTTAAGCCCGCCACTGTGTTACATAAGACCTCAGCATGTGTGTGTGTGTGTGTGTGTGTGTGTGGCCGTGCATGCTTTTGTTTCTGTCAGCAGGCATGAGTGTGTGTGTGTGCGTGAGGCTGCTGGAACACAGAACCCTGCTAACAATCAGTGAAGTCATAATAGATGATTGTTTGTATCACATGATAATTATGGCCTTTAGTTGATGTCATGCCCTCCACTCTGATCTAGAGTCATACAGCTGTCTGGGACACAGCTTAGCACTTTAACCTTTTAGCTACTCAGTTCACACACATGCACACACACACACACAGGCTTTCTTTAACACGTTGACGGACAAACACACACACACCTACAGCGCACATGTCAAAATGTGCACGTACATTGGGATTTTGCAGTGTGTTTGTGTTTGTGGCTGGCTATAGGTTGGAACACGGCTCAGTAAGCAAATGCACACACACTGCCAGCTTGGTAGCCCAAAGTCCCCGGGGTTAATATAATACCCACTATCACACACATCCACACCTGTACACACACACCCACCCGTAGACACAGACACACAGACACACCAGACGTTCTTCATCAGTCACATTACCCATTCACATCCGCCAGTGGTCCTTTAGCGTGGCATCCCTGCCTCCCCCCTCTGCCCCCAGGATAAAATCCAACACCCCCAAAATAACCTGCCGAGTTATTAGAGTCAGCACGGCCCTCATCCAACCTGCCCTTTTAATAGAAACAAAAGGCAATTACCCCGGTATCCCTAAGAGTTAATTTAAGATGCAAAAGGTGGTTTGCTTCCCTTTGTAGTCTAATCTCTCAATTAATATGCTGGGAGACCGCAGACTGTATTGTGTTACACTCTATTTGCGGGCCAGCTGTCCCATCCAGTGGTGGTGTTTTGGAGACGGCGGTTCTAGAGGCGGCGGGATGACTTTTCTTCTCTCGAACACAAACAAACACGCGCATGAGTCGGATAAGTAAACACAACAACATCCACAGGGCTTCCCTCGCTGCCCCAGAGTGACTCACGCCGCACGGCATATACCCGCTGATGCGGGATCAGATTTCCCTAGCCGCAGTGCAAACCCTGCACCACTGGGAGCTGTGGAGGAACAGCTGACCCTGTATCAGTTTAAAGATTTAAACATGCCTTCCTTGTTATAGACGTGGACTATGACTGTGACTCAGTGAGACGCCTTTTGCTTAGGCGATAATCTCTAAGTAATCTCAAACTGACATAAATGACGAATACACACAAAAAACAAACAAATAATATAAATAAATAATAATAAATAAAAGCACTATTGTATTCTGGATTTCCTAAATCACCATGGCGATGACCTCTTACCTGACGAGCCCAGGAAGTAGCGTTCAAGAGCGGAGCCGAAGCCGGAGGGGTTGTCCTTCAGATCGCTGACGATGAAGGGCTGCATGGTGGCGTTCTGGTCGTTGATGGGCCAGCTCTGGCCCCGGACACTGGCCCCGCCGTACCACGACACGTTGGCCATGGAGAAGCAGTCCTGAGAAGATACACACATGGACGCACACACACACATACAGTCACAAACAAAAAGAGAAACAGTGAGAGAGAGAAAGTGACCAAAAGAAAGAAAGAGAGAGACAAACACACAAATAAACAGCAAAAACATGCAATGAAACAGAAATAGGTGTGGGGAGACTTGACTGGGGAGGTGGAGATACTGTAGAAGAGGAAATTTACAAAATTGGAGTGGTAGAGTGGCAGAGTTTAGATGGTGGTGAGCTGTATTAGACAATGGAGGACAGAGGAAAATGTATATTTTATCTTTTTTTATCTTTTTTCTTTCCTGCCACATACCTACATAACTAAACACACACACACACACACACACACACACACACACACAGAAACCATCTGAAAACTCTGCAAGAGCATCCTAATAATCAAAGCACACATAAGTGACAATGGCAAATGTAAATTTAATTGAAGTATTGGTGAGATTTGGCCATGATTTATTTGATAGAGGTAATATATTCCAATGCTATCAAATTATGTTCTTGATATTTTAGAATACTAAGGAATATGTATAAATATAAACGTTGATATTCAGTGCAAGTTATTGTTACTTTGGTGCAGAATAGTGCATCGAGTGATGGGTAATGACTATTGCATTGAGAAAGCACCGCACGCATGAAGGATTAAATGACACTGGCTATTTCCAAGGGGGAGCTTTTCTTTCCCAGAGCGTCTTTACGCACAGGGGATAATTGCGCAAAGTCTAGCCAACGATCATTTAATTCATGTCAGCAAGCCTGGGCCCCGTGAAAGAGTTTTAAAGCAGGTGCCAAGTAGTCACCTGAGAGGCGCTGGGCAGGATTTTGGAAATTAGAAATAAATGCGACTTTAGGCTGGAAAGATTTTCTGTGACCAGTCGTGCCACATGACGGGGAGTTATGCCGAGGAATGTTCCAGTGGGGACAGATTAACCTTTGAAAAAACATCCGAATAGTTCAGTGCCTTCGATAATTAAGCTGGGGGGAAAGTACAGTAAGTACTGTGCATGTACAAAAACACAAATACGATGACGAGGCAGATTTGAGATGAAATAGATATCTTCAGTACAGCCGTGTGCGCTTGGAGCGAGGGCTGAAAAAGGGAAAGTGCTGTTTGGCAAAATCACGCAAACTCTATTATTGTCTGTAACATCATTTTAACTCAGATGACTCATGACGCGTCTACAGATAGTGCAACGAGTGCGTGATATTTAGAAAATTTAATTAGGCTCCCAGTAAGATAATTTCAGAAATGTAAAACATCTCAAATCAGCAAATCCAAACAAAATGAAGCCATTACAAGAATTCCCACCAGAGCTAAATATTAGGCTGGGTGCAAATGTATTTAAGGGGGAAACATTAAATTAAGCCTACACATTGTGGGGGGGGGGGGGAAAGTCCATCTTTGCAAGTCAGTTATCTTTTTTGTTAAAACAAGTGAAAATCATTTCCAGTGGGAAAAGTTAATTCCACTCGTTTCCAATGCAGTTTCTCGTGTTTCAGGATTTTTCTCGAAACAGGTGTCAGTATCTTGAAACAAGGCAGATGAAGTCAGTTCACTCTCCTAGAAGAAAATGACACTTGATCCAAGAAATGTCTTGAAACAAATTGCGTTACATTGGCAAGCAAGTGAAATGATCTCACCCTTGGCAGATTGGCCACTTGTTTGAAGTTTTTAAGACTCTACTAGATAAAATGATTCGTTAAGATTGATATTTTTGCAGTGTGCATATTGCAACAATTCAAGCACAATGAGCAACATGCCGCTTAACACTGAATAAATGGCACGCGCATTAGCCTGAATGTTCCAAGCATGAGCATGTGCAAAAAATTGGTTGCGGGCCTAATTTTGCGCTGCATTTCCATTCAGCAGAAATAGCGCATATTCACGGTGACTCTTTTTAAGTGCCGTGTGGCCAGATGGAGACAGAGAAGCCGTACCTTCAGCTCCACATGACAGTGCACCGGCGCCCAGGTCATGCTGTAGCACTCCGTCTCCGTCTCCTCATTCACTTCCAGCGAGATCTTCACCTCGGCCACCGAGTCCCACGTATAGCAGAACTCGGTCTTATTCAGCCAGCACAGGTTCCTCACGAAGGGAACCTCAATGTCGGGGTTCCCCACATTCCCGACGTCTATCTCCACATAGGTCTTGTCCTCCGCCAGGGTCTGTATGACCAGCGAGTGGGTCCTTCTCTCCCAGATCAGTCCGCTAAAAGTCCCCCTGAGGATCCAGTTCTTGTTGGGCTGGTCCACCACTTGCCAGTATATGATCCCGATGGTCATTACAAAGAAGACGGCCACCCCGAGACAGGCTATAGCTCCCTTCCAGGTTTCGTTCATCTCCTTCAATCCCGTGTCCCATGTTACCTCTGGGATGGGGCTAGGGTTCCTATTTCGAGCGTGGGGCATGTTGTTTTTTGAGATGAGCAAAGAATCACACACTAAAAATGCTGCAGAAATCTCTGTGCGTTAAAAATCTATGATGGTTCATCATGTCATGGTGTTTTGCAGTGAGGCTTTAGGGGAAAACAGCCTACTCTTTATCTTTGCTACACCGTTTACACCGTTGGTTTTTGCGCAATTGTGCCAGCAACAGAGACCTGTCATGTGAAGAAAACTGTCAAAAAAAATCCCAACGGGGAGATAAAAAAAGTATCAATGAATAATTGACTTACCACATGCTGCTGCTGCTGCTTTAAAAGAGTTGGGTTTGTAAATTGCATTGGCTGCAGTGAGCTCGTGAGCAGCCCCAAGCCGGGTTTGGCAGCAATGCCTACGAATAGCTCCTAAGACGCTAACTTGCTTGCCCTGCACTTTCTGACGTAACGCCGGGCTGTTTCTTCAGAGGAAAGGTAGAGAGAGGAGAGAGGGGGATCGGGAGGGTTTGGCAGAGTCCCGGAGCTGCCCACCGGGGCGACGAGGCCACGGACAGCGTGGAGGGAGTGACCCCATGCCCGCTAACTCTCCGTGCGCCCTCCGTGCGTAAAGACCGTGGAGACTTGTCGTCCGCTTGTTTGGTAAACGGTAATGGGCGTCAGTTGGGTATAACAAGGTAGGGGCACTTGCCATGCCTCAGTCTAAGCGAGTCCGAAACTGGATCTTGTCGTTTTTATCATTAGAATGGAGAGCGAAGATCAAGCAATATTCCCTGGAATCGATTTGGAAGCCAAATGTACAAAATCACATCAGTGGAGTATCCAGGACAGTGTTCCCTTTAAGCCTCGTGCGTCAGTCTGTGCAAGATAGTTTGATTGGCTACGTCAAATAATTTATAACATTGGCCAAATATTAAAAATATCTTATCCGTCATCAGTCATTGCTGCACGTGTCCCCAGAAATCAAACAGGCTTTGAAGTGGCAATTGATAGATGCAGGGACTTTGCCATATCTTATAGGGTTTAGTGTATAGATGCTCAAACTGTCTTTGACAACTTCTCACATGAACGGTCACTTACATATTATTATTTCTTTATTATTGCTCAACCGGACACCCGGTTCAAGCCCCCTGGGTCAAACATTCCCCTGCTGAAGTGTCCTTGAGCAAGACACTGAATTCCTACTCTGCAGCTGAGCCTGACCTCTGACCTCCCTGTGGAAGTGGGCAACAGAAAAGAGAGTTTCAATAAAGTATCACTTAGGACTAATTTCAAAAATAATTACTTACTGGAAACGTTTACATTACATCTCCATTACAACCCAAAAATTGACAACTGTATCCTCTCTTCCCACCAAATATCAGGGCAACTCAGTCCCGTCTCCTGTGGACGATCATGGGAATCAAATTATGTTGATGTCCAATGTTCTTGTCATTGTTTGGCTCGATTAAATCAAAGTAGTGGGAATGCTTCCACACAGAGGAAGTAGCCTAAACCCTTCTGCCATTTCTCATTCAAACTAGATTAATGGAGTTATGATGAAAACTAATTGGGGCACTAGTTTTGGACAATGCAACATCAACCTGATATTTTGGGGGTGATAACAAAAGAAGTGATTGATTACTTTTTTGTTGGTAACTGTAATACAATAACTGAAAATTACATAGTGTTATACTAGTCATTAACGAAAAGGTCCCACTTGACCTCACACCAAACCTCAACTTATTTCAATAATTTTCTTGGATGAAATGTCATTGTCTTGGTATTAGTGGAGTGATTTGCCTTATTCTGCCTTGTTTCAAGATATTATTGTTTCTAGAATATTCTTGAAACAAGTGAGACTGCATTGGAAACAAATGGAAATATCTCACAACATTGACAGAAAGTTTCACTTATTTTAAGAAAAAAAAAAAGATTTTACGACTAAGTCACTTTGTTGCAGGGTAACCATTATTTTGGGCTGTTTTAACATGGGAATCATTAGGGTCTGTTCTGCGCATAAAATAAAAAAGAAAACATTTCAACACATTAGAAGTGAAATACTACTTTCAAGAAACACTTCCAAATATGGAGTACGGCCTTGATGTGCAGAGATGCATGGGTCTAGCCAAAGGACAAACCCACATAGTTGAAACTTAATGACAAACAGAGATTTTTTTCTGGCGTGTGTCATCTATTTTGGGTGTATTGTAATGGTATAGGGCCCATAAATTTGTTCCACTGATAGACAATTTTTGGGAATGGCTAAGTGCATGTGGTTTAGGAATATCACTGTCATAGACCTGTGCAAAATGCGCATGTGTGTAATAAGCATGGGATGGAAAAATATCAGAATCTACGGTGGATTATGGACGTCTTGCATTTGATACGCGACCCCAAAAATACATTGTAGATCGTGTGCAAGGGTTAATGCACGGCGTGGCTCATGAGGTATGGAGGAGAGACATTTGAGGGTAGGAATGTTGTTTATGAGCGCTTCAAGGGTAGCGGGTGGCGGTGTGATTGGTGGAAGGTGGCATTGGCACGCATTTGGACTGTCAACATCCATTGTGTCTGGAACCACAAAGTCACCATATAGCTGATGTCACTCTGTTTGACACATAGCGGCTCTGGTGACAATCGACTTGTATGCCAAATCAATGTACGCTCCCTTTTCAGCAGCAGCCGTGCAATATAGTGCACAAACGAAGCCATGATCAAATACCTGATGCTCAACTCTTAGCTATTACAGAAGAATCCTTTCCCAGGAGGATTTTATCCTTTATCCTTATCCTTTGCCAGGAGGATTCTACTGTCTGACTGCAACAAGCTTATGTCTCCATCGGTCAGGGAAATCTCTCCAACACCAGCTTTGTCTAACCTAAAAATCGGAGGAGAGGCATATTGTGGCTTGGACAGTGTTGTTATGTTTGTAGGTTAAGGCCTGCCCCGGTGCAGTGCACCAGATATCCCGAGAGTGTCGGCTGACATACCTTCAAGATCAGTTGCCCCTGTCCCCGTTTGTGCATGTCAGGCCCCCCTGATGCATCACATATCTCTGGCAGGGGGAGAGACACTGGATAAGGCTGTGGGAACCTGTGTGAGCTCTCCACCTAATCACCCCAACTTCAACTGTAGCCGATTTCAAAATCTATGGAAATCAGTATATGTCTTTCCTCTCCATTTTACACAATCTTTGTAATCCTTTAGACCCACATTTTCAGGTTAGGATGAGACACAGAGTCTGTAGTTACTGTGTTTCCTGCAAAATATTTCCCATGGGAAAGAACAGTGTTTCCATGTGCGCACAAGCTAGTCAATGTGAAAGAGAAAGAAGCTCTACAGTCTACTTTTTAGTGTCAGTTGTTGTTAGGGCATAGCAAAGTCACTACACTACCTTACCTTACAGTGCAAGGGTGAGGGTTAGTATTTGAATCAGTGAACAAAATTCGATGCATCTTCACTAATATATTTATAGAGCTCTTTGCTATGAACAGTTTCACACAGTACATTTTGTTAGTGCCTGTGTGTGCATGCTTATATGTATGTAGTGTACTGTATGTGTGTGTGCGCTTGCATGCGTGTGGCAGTGAACCCCTGAAATTCAAGTTCAACATGGGCCTTGTGGCAGCCAGGCTCCTGGGTCAGAGGTCAGGCTTATGACATCAACGGAACATCCAGGGGGGAGGGTCTAAATTTACACGCCATCCAGATTGCCCCCGACTCCATCCCTCAAGGCTATAAATAGCCAGAGGACTGCTGCGTGGCATGCACCCGCTCCCTCTGAGAGTGTGAACATGGAACATGAAAAAACAGAGGAATCTGACCTGAACTGGCCACTACCTCTGACCACACACTTAGTGTTGGTGGCGAGGGGGCAAGGGTTTAATTGGGTGTGGGGTGGAGGGACTAACGGTTTTGCGCTTGGTGTGACAAGTCAACTGACAGCTTCATTTAAACTGCAGAAGGTTCAAAGTTGCAATTAAGGCAACTAGCTGTGGACAATTTGCCGGAGCTACTTGTAATCACGTTATTTTGGTGATAACCATGACTCAATGCATCAAATCTCTCATGGGCCAAATTTTGTGAAGTTGTTCTTGAATTCTTGTGATGCTTTTGCATTCCTCTTGAAAGTGTAAAATACTTCAAAACAAAATTTGCCCACAGGTGTATCTCTTAATACAATTCTAGCACAATAAATATCTTATATTATCAAATATAAATAAAGATTATTATTATGACATCTGATAAATCTCTTGTCTAATAGAACAGGACAGACTCTCTTCATAAAACCACTGTTCTTCTTTTCAGCATCAGTGTGATTTCCACTTATCATTACTTGTCATTACTTGTCATCACATCTCACTTGTCATTAGAGGTTGGATCCTTCGCACTGTATTAATCAAGCCTCTCAGAGTGGGAGCGCTGGTTTTGGATCTCTCAATCGCCCCCCTTGAACATCTGTCCCATTCACTACGATCTAAAGACGTGATCCGAGGACTGTTCAGTGACCCTTGATAGATAGGAAGCCACTGAAGCCTACAATCCTCTCTGCCAATGAAACATCTGTTACAGATTGTCAACGAGGGGATTGAAAATGGTTTAATAAACAGCTGCTGCCAAAAATGATAATTGGCTCCCCGGACACATTTCTGCCTCATCCCTAACTGTGCTACATAGCACACATAACATCCCCACTGGGAGTGGAGCCCAAGCCCTACTGTACTGGCCTCGCCTGCGTTCCCAGAACACATCAATGAACAAGCCACTGCTGAATCTGCCCTGGACCCAAAGTTTGACTCTGCTGTTCCCGCCCTTTTTGCTCTGTCTCTGGTCGTGTCCCACCATTTCTCTGTGTACCTGCTGCTCACCCACCTATCTATCTATCTATCTATCTATCTATCTATGTAGTTATCTATCTATCTAGTTGTCATTAACACATCTTAATCTTTTAGCCAAGCAGCCATAGGGGGGAAACAATTCAAAGCAAAAGGATGACCCGTTCTTCGTGGAAGGGCGAAATGGCTTCAGACAAAAACACTAAAACACTGGGTCCCTTTACAAGCAAAACTATTCACTTCAACTGACAAACTTTTCCATCTTCACGTCTGGATCTTCAATTTACCATTTCCCTTTTTTTCTTCTCTAGGATATTCAATACCGACAACTTCTCCCCGGCTGCCTGAGAGTCGGAGGGGGAAAGTTTCCATGCGGCCCCAGCGCCCGCTCTTGGCGGGACAATCCTGCTGTAGACCGAACTGTTTCCGTCTATCCACCTCTCCCATTAGAGTGCTCCCTCTCTCTCTCTCTCCCTTACTTTCTCCCCGTTTTGTACTGTCACACAAACAGCCACTTTCCACTACCCCAGACCTGACCCCTCATTCCATCTCCCCCCCCCCCCCCCCTCTCCCTCTCTCCCTCTCTCTCTCTCACACACACACATTCAGAGTGGTGTGAGTAAAATCTGTGGACATTTTGGTATAAGTACACTGAGGGCTTTGTTGAGTTGTCTCACTACAAGAAATAATTGATTTATGATAGAACTTTGCTACTTTTGTTTTATTGACCTTTGCTGCATGTGCACCTGAGTGCACCTGAACGTGCCAGTGTGTGCATGCATATGTGTGTCTATGTGTGTGTGTGTGTGTGTATGTGTGTGTGTGGTGCGAGCTGAGTAGCTAAAGAGGGCAAGCAAAGGCCAAGCCATTAACCAGAATATGACTTCAGTGAAAATTAACCATAAGCAAAAAAAAAAGCAACATTTGCACAAGAGCAAATTTAAAAAGTAATGAGAGCAGCAGGGCTCCCTCAGGCTGTTGCCCCGGTCATGTGGAAGGCAATAAAACGTCATTAATCAGGTTCGCATTCACATATGACCCGTGTCACGACCAGTGAAATTAGATAATATGGTTAACTTTTATTTTCCGTCAAAGAGCCCAACTGTGTGCGCTAACAAACAGGCTTGTATCGCATCTATAAATGGCAGAGTTGGACAACAGTGTGAGACCAGACCTTTGGCTGAAGGTTGCTCCGGTTCATGTTGCGGCCCCCCTCCTCTCCCTCTAGACCTGGCCTGGTCTGCCCTGGCTGCAGCCTCACTAAACATTGGCACCTCGACTGAGGTAATCAGGGCTGCTACTGCTACTGCACCCACAGCAGGCTCCGGGTCCTAGGCCAAGGGACAGATGGGGGTCATAAGAATCTGGGAATCAACCTTACACACATAACACACACACACACACACACACACACACACAGATACACACAGACATTGCACCACACCACACCACACCACACACACACACGCACACACACACACACACACACACACCTCTTTGTATCTTTGAACTCCTACAGTCATCCCTGTAACTGTAAGCTGTTAGTTAATCAGACTACAGATCATTTTGGAAAAGTCAGTATTTACTTAAATTTGGATTTTAGATTATTTTATTATTATAATTTTTTTTGTTGACATGACATTTGTTGACCAATTTAGGTTGACATAGTGCATCATCTTTTTCAGCCATGCCCTGCTTCACACCCACTCAAGAACACACACTCACACTAGATATTGTGGGGACAGTAGTTGTTGAGGGAGGGGGGCACAGTGTATTTTCCTCATCCAGATTTTCCCTGGTGGTCTGGAATTTGAACCGGCGACCTTCCAGTCACAAACCTCTAAGCCACTGCCAACCATGTGATAACATGATAACCCAATAAAACAAGAACACTATTCAAATTACAGCCTGTATTGCAATACATTCTCTGTTTGATTTCTTTTTTTTTAATGTATTTTAGAGCCAACAGAATTTAATAATTTAACTGAAATATAAAGTGTTACTGAGTTTGCATAATGTAGCGGTTTATGTTTTAAATAGTAATACTCAGTAATAAGTAATGGGCATTATACATTATACATTTTGAAAGGAAGCTTCCCAACTTCGCCCCGCCTCTGTATGAATCTCCAGTACACTCTCATATCAGCTGTCAGATGAATCAGATCCAAAGCAACAAACAAGTAAACAACCAATGAACTTGTGGCACCGTAAGGTTTTTTTCTCAAGGCAACAAAAAAAATGACACAAGCGGTAGACTGTAAGACTGATAAGATATTCTGATATAGAGTGACAAGTACCCATGTCAACTTACAAACATAATGAAGACTCTGTGGTAATTGTATCAGTTGCCTAACTGCTGTACCCTCAAGCACCCTCCACACACACACACACACACACACACACACACAATGGCATCTTAACTGATGGAAACTTCCCTCCCTGGCATAGCGAGGGCTGTCAGTGTGGGCTGTAAGCTATCCCGCCCCTGCCAGCTCTGAACCAGCTGAGCCAGGGACTCATGTTCCACTCAGGGGGCCCGCAATCATTCTTACCCCCATGGCAGGCACATCGTAGTGGGTGTGAGGTCAGACGCTGGGGCACAGGGTCTGAAGGAGGGACGGGACCAGTGGGATAAGGTCTCCCTCTGCTGATGTCTCATAACATGTGCCCAGAGAAATACTCACAGCAGTGACATTCCCAAGAGGGAAATCCACCCTTGAAAAGAATACACCCTCTGCTGTAATCTTGGAATGGGACAAGTCCTGCAGCTGCTCCTCTAACTCTGAATGGGAGACTGAGTTTATGGGCAAAATGACAGTATTCAGTAGAGATACAGTCACATTTTCTGGTCCATAACTGCTAATTGAGTATTGAATTGTGTGTGATAAGGCAGTAATATCTAAATCAATATCTACAGTATATCTACCTATATCGTTCTGCCTATAATACACCAATATATAAACACCTATAATATTTATTAATTTATTTATTCTCTGAAATAAACAAGAAAACACAAAAACAAACATAGAAGGAAAATAGTGTTCTAAATGTATGTGTAAATGTATTTTTGCAGGATGGATATCGAGGGTGTAAGAATGAAAAATGGTAAAATGCCAAATCTTGTGAGATACATTGGATGGATATAATATACTGAAGTTAAAAATCTTTAAATCTTATCTGTGAACATGTTGTCCACCATCAGTACTCCCCGCTGGGCCAATCAGTGACAAATATATCACCTTTTTTTAATCTGTAATTTCAGCGGGGCCTTGGGCAAAACTGTAATTTTGAAAACGTTTACAAGCAGGTGGGTCAGTCTGTGAATGAAGCGCTGCATGTTAAACCTGCACAGCAATATGCTGATGCGTATGTTAGCTTTTTAAACTTGAGACTAACTAATTTTGTTTTACCACCTAGGACTGAGAGAACTGTGCAGAAGAGGCAGAAGTCACACAGGATGGGATATCACTTCAAGGGCATAACCTCTGTGGGTGAAACACGAACGCGCCTGCGCAGTAAGGTTGTTCCCGGAAGTACTCCACACGTGTAGCCTCTGACAGCTAGTCCTTGACAAGACTACACAACAGGTATCAGCCTATGGTTCACAACAAACCACTACAGCGATGGCAACAAGAAGACTAATGTAAGTGTCATGTTTTGTCCGTACAGTGCTGGGTGTAAATACGTGCAAAAGCATCTCAGCTAGTCACAGTTTACTGGCAATTTAGTAAGCTAGCAAACCCAGCTAATATTACACTGTTAGCTTTGTGAGCCTTCCAGCTGTCCTATGTGTGTTTGGTAAAATTAGCAATCACAGTGTTCATGTCTTTCTGTTACACTGTCATAACGCGTTTAAGTCAATGTCCCGTCTGCTCACCGTGCATCACAAATAAGCACTCAAAAACAAAACATGCATAATGCTAATCAATAAACTTGAATTTTGCAGTTAGCTTTAGCCAGCTAATGCATGCTAAAAACATCCTCCCGTTAACTTACAGCCAACGTTGGTTGTCTGTTTTCAGAGAAGCTCCAACTCAGAAAGTGAACAGTTTAAGTTTGTACAGTAGGTTAACATAACACGGAGCTCACTGACTGTAGTGGTCTGTGGCTGGTAAAGTAACTTACCTGTGTCAGTATATTGGGTTATTGCTCTGTGAATATTGTGTCATCTACGTCAGTCCGAGGACTCCCAGGGTTCCTTGAGGGAGTCTACCAGGGTCCACAGCAAATTCAGTAATACATGAATTTAACTATTTATTAGATTTCCTAGAAGTTAGCCCAATGCGAGAATGAATGAATAAATGTCTATTTTAATCATTGGCTTCACTCTCTCCACTGTTGTATCCCATATATGTTTTTTACTTCACAGGTGGGGGTCTATATTTATTCACCAATCAGTCCACTTCAGGCTGCTAAGACTTCATTGTTTATGTTGCATGTGGTATGAAACATGTTGAATAAAAGGGCTTGTGTTAAGCTAGGGTTCAGATATTGGAGCACAATTATTAACAGCTAATAATGGCATTTTCTTTTAGATATATTGCATCATCTTTCAGCATAGACAGTGGTCAAACAGCCTTCAATGTATGGTGTTTCTCAGAGAAAAATTGCCAGACCTGGTGGCAATAGCCTACAGGTCCCATTGGCATATTTATAGCAGCATAATGACACAATTTTGAACTTTTCCATCAGGCCTTACATTAATGTGATGATAATCTGAAAGGAGATTTGATACCATGACTTGATAATCAGGGATCTTCATTTGACATAAAAAAGTAACCTGTCAAAGCCAAACTGTAGTAGTGATGTTTGATTAACTTAAGTTTTATTTCTCCAATGTCCAGTATCCACATGTTTTCCTTGTTAAACAAATGTGAGGAATACTTCTTAAAAATACATGACCTCTCTTTCATACAACCACCAACAAATTCTTAAGCATGCCATTTTTTGTTCAAGTGAGCTCAGTGCTTACATGGAGGGATGTAAAAAGATTTCCTTGATGCCTTGATACTACAGCCGTAACATCAAGGCATGTGTAATATTCTCATTAAGTTGTATTGTACTAAAAACATGTACTAAAAACAGTGGTCATATGCTGTGGTCTGGAATTACACACACATCTCTTAATTAAATGTGTTAAATGTGTTATTAATTATGAGTATTAGTCTTGATGATTTTGGCAAAGATTTATTTTTTTGTATTTTTGGCATCCCAACATTTTGACAATCTTCTACTGTAGCAGACATTCTGATCAAAATGTTTTAATTTGCCAATATTCTATGATTATTGTGATAACTAAAATGCAGTCTGCAGTTATACATGATTAATTGTGCAGCCCCGACACCTACCAAGTTGTTGATGTGATGTAATGAAATACAGCAGGTTACTGTTGATGTTAACAGTCTGCCTCGTTTCTTCCTTCCAGATACCCCATCTACCAGCTGGGAAACCCTCAGCTGAGGATCTTCAGGCCAAACTGGGCGCTGACACTGGTGAGGCCGGGGAGGGAGCAGCCGAAAGACACCGTCCAGTTTCGCGTCCCCATGGAGTAAGTCTCTGGTTAGAGTGACTCTTCCCTGCCATGCTTTACAGGGAATCTGAACATCTATTACATAATGTTTCCAATTATTAAACTACTGAAGCCGTAGTTAAAATTGTTCAGTAAGCAATACTTCGATTTTATTGTAGGTTTTGTGTCTTTCTGCCAGTACCTTATGGTGTCAGACTCAATATTACATAGTCTCATGGTGTCCTTAAATGCTTATCATTATTATTACCATTATTGCAGGAGTATTGTTTTTAATAATGCCATTGTCAGGCTAAGTAGTATCTCAATACCAAGACAACTAGCCACTTGTCTTCAAAGATCAAAGTGCAGGCTTAGCTACAGAGCAGCATCCTACAGCTGGTAGGGATTCAGTATCCTGCTCAAGGAGTCCTCTGCAAGGTGAATGAATGATTGTTATCAATACACTATGCCACTGGTGGATAATAACACAAACTGCAAAGATAATCACCTCCTTTGGTCTCATATTTTACAATGTTTCTTTAAAGAAATCAGATTTAATATCCTACACAAGCTGATGCCATGTATACTAAATGTTACTGCTTATAGTACTATGAGAGTACAGAATCTTTGGCATCAAAGTTATTTTACGTTTTTGCTCTTGTGAGACTGTGGTAGTATTTTGGTGCAATGCAATCCTATTTTATAATGCACGTCTGTTTTTTTTTAAAGGCTGCAATGACTTCATTGTCTTCACTGACTCACTAGTAGTCTTGGCGGACCAGTGACCTGCAGCTGTAGTTGGGCATCATGGCCACCAGGTGGAGTGTCAACCTTAAGAAAAGAAATGAGAGGCATCAGTCCTCAGTGGCGTAGACAGTTCTTATTACCCTATGGCTGTCTTTAGTAGGATCAGTGGGACTGATGACTTGTGAAAGGCTGACACATCAGTGGGGTGGGGGGTGAGGTCAAAAGTGTAGTTGTTTGGCGCTACAGTGGAGAGTTGGAGGATGGCATCGACCGCCAGACGTCAAACATTAGTTACTGTGAGGAGCCAGTATTAATATCTTTACAAAAAAAAAAAATGAAGGCAAAATGTTCTTGATACTTCTCCAAAACTTGAGTTCAAGGGAGTTTGCTACGCATAACACCACTTAACTGCCTACTAACTTTGCACGGGAGCACTCCCCTGCTATATGTCTTGTTGTTCTTCTTACAACTAGTAGACCCGGCGGTTTTGGATGATATTTCTTCTGTCATAAAACGCAACATTAAGCCCATACCAATCACCCCTTAGTAGTGATGAGCTGATTCTGACTCCCTCCTCCAGCTAAGGTCATTGAGGTTAGCAGTCCTCCAGAACCCACACTGGGGAGAAAAATTGAAGTTAGAGGCAGATCATCTATGTGTCTCTGGTGGGGTTTAGACCATAATCTATTCATCCAGGTGCCTGGCCTCCCACTCTGATTCTTGCGTCTCTGCCAAACTCCTAGGGTGCTTATGTAATTGTGTGTGTGCGCTTGTCAGTGTGGGTGAGTCAGTTTGTAAGAAGGGTGTGTGTCTGTGTGTATGCGTGCACGAAAGTGGGTAAGTGCAGGGTGCGTGTGTGTGTGTATATAAGGGTGTGTAAGGGTTTTTTCCTCGCAGCCTTTGATGCCTGGGCCTGGGAGAGGTGCATCGCTGATTGATATGCTGCTGAAGCCTCACTGTGCGCTTGAGACACTTTGCTATTTTTACTTTTTATACACAGACGTAGTAAATTGACTCACACACACAGACACAATGACACACACAAGCAAATATCGCTCCCACTCCCAGCTTATTGACGAGTCTGAGTCATTGCACCAGTGAAAGCTGCCGTAGTTATGACTGGCGAGGGTATGCGGTGTTAGTGTGGGTAGGCGCTGTTGTAGTGCTGAGCAGCTGTTAATGAGAAGCGGTAATGGTGGTGTTCACAGGGGAATAACACAAGGTTCCCTTTGTCTCAGAGACACCTGGGAGTGAGCATGAAGATACGCAGGGCCGTCTGTCCTTCTTCTCCGTTGCGTTTTTCTAGTTTTCTCTCGCTTTTACTCATTTCGCTCAGTATCGCTGCCCGTCTCTTTCTGTGTTGCTATCTCTCTACGCCTGTCTTCGTCTCCTCTTTCTCTCCTCTCTCCCTCTGTCCCACCCTGAGCTGCGCTGTTTATTGTGCTTTTCTTGAACGCTTTGCAACCCGTCCCTCTTTGGCACTGTCCCTTATTGTTTAAGACACCTGGGCTGTGTTCTCTCGTAATTCGTATTTGTTTGTCTTTTTTGATTGTTCCTGCGCTCTTTTGTGCTCTGTTGGTATTTCCTCTTCGCTCCAGATGGAACATCATCAAATTTCTGGGTTTACACCCACACACGCACCTCTTGTGCCTCACCTGGCATGGCCAGAGGCCAGCGCTGACACACACACACACACACACACACACTACACACTCGCACACAAAGCAGGGAACACAAAACGCTGTGTTCAGTCTACTACTAACAGTGACATTCATGCTACTGTGCATGCCGAAACCTATGAAACCAGACCATGCACTCGTTTCTCACTGTAATCAGACTTGAACAAAGTGACCCTGTTACACATCAGCCCATCGTCTCTCCGCAGTTTGAAGACTGTTTTGTACCTGTTGGACCAAACAGCGTTACGATCGCCATGGCAATCACTCTGTTTCTCTTCGCCTGTTCCACTCCATAAACACACTGCTCAACTTGGAAACCGGGTCGTTTTTCACGCTAATTAACCTCAGTTTATGTCGTAGGAAGTCATTTAGCGAGCCAGTAGTGGAGTGCAGCTAACTGTTGAGTCTTTACTGTTCTGTTTCTGTGTAAGGAGCTAAGCGACTCCTGGTGACCTGTTCTTTGATCTATTTCTGTTCTTTTGTCAGACCAAACCCCGAACAATAAATCTAATCCTTCACACGCTGCTCTTATACTCTCAACTTCTCAATTGTCTCTTCCCTTCCTAGGTCTCAGGTTCCTCAATGTCTTCCCCTCCATAGAAAGTCTGTTATTATGATCTTGATATGTGGTGTGGAGCAACTTCTGTGCATGTATTGTCTGGGTAGATGGGAGGGTTAAGGTTGTGAGTGTGTGTATCTCAACCTGAACCTGACAAAAGGGGCAGTCTGACAATGAGGAGCGGCTTTCTTTCACCTTTCATCTGCGCAGAGAACAACTCTCCTGTTTCATTCTCACCGCTAAGCCCCTCCGACACAATGCACTTTGATGTTGTGTGTGTGTGCGTGTGCGCGTGTATGCGCTGTTTGGTGTGCGTTGGATGTTCACCTGATGTGTGTTGTTAAAGGTTACTGTACATTTAAAACGAGAGAGAGAGAGAGAGGGGATGACATGGTGCAAAGTCTGAGAGCCATTAGACCCCATAACATTGCAAGCCACTGGGACAATTCAGTGTGTGTTTGAGGAATTTCCCCCTACCGTTAATGCTGGATAGACGTCTCACCGGCGTTTGACTCCTATTTAGCTCCCAGTGGTCCGGAGAAAAATTTGTGAAAATATAAATGCATCCTGCAGCTTGTTAGCCTTCGAGATTTCCTGATGCTAAAAGTTTCCTTCTTACTGTACTTTTGGTTTTATCATCATATCGTCAGATATAAGGGGGCTGGCAACACGTAGAACCTCCAGTTAGCCACAAGGTGATGCATATCAGGCTTTAGTGTGTCAGTGTGTTTGTGTAGCTGTGTATGTGCACCACCCATTCACCTGGCAGAGGGCCTTGAGCACCAGCACAGGGGCGGACAGGTGGCATGCAGTAGTTTTTTTAGAGTACTTTCGCTCTGCTTATTCTCAACCTCTGTCAAAGCAGCCTCTGTCCTTTCCCATGCACTTCTCTGACTTCAGTGCCCTTTCGCCTACTTCTCTCATGCGCTCTCTTGAACACAGGTGAAAATGGACCGCCTTAAACGGCTGGAACTGATACTCTCAATCCCCTTGGCGTAGTGCGTCGTAGCCCACATCTGAGAATAGGAAACACCTAGGAGCAAGTATTTTCGTTGCAGGGGAGGGGTTACACTTGAGACCATTTGATAGGGGCGTGCGCGTTAATCTGCAGATTGACAAATCTGCTACGTTATCACACAGAAACAACTATGTCACAGAGGGGCAAGACAAAGCCGCAAAGTTCACCATGTTCCTTCATCTTCATGGTCCTGCATCCCTCTCAGAGGTCTGTTTTCCTTTTGACCACCGTTTGATATCAGATTTAAGTCCTTGATCTCCTCTCTACTCCTCCCCTTGAACAATGCAGAACAATATAACTTTAATTTGTTTTCATCAGGGTTCAGTGACAAAGAGCCAGCCCATCTCAAACCTGCTTGGCAACAACGGACCACATGTGAACCTAAACCATCCTCTGCGTCATCTGATGCCCTTCTCCATTTTGCCTTTGTGGAGCTCTTTCATCATCCCGGGCTTGTGTTACTGCGAGGAATGTGTGTAGCGTGTGTGTTTGCGTATAAATATACACCAGTTGCTGAGGGACGATGCCTTTTAGCCTTGGCAGTTGCCGAAGACAGGTTTTCATACTTCCTGAGAGGCAGGGAGGCAGAATAACAGTGTGAAAGGTTAGCTTCTGGAGTCAGATGGGTGTTTATACTGGGATGATGATCAGATGTTGCCTGCATCACTACTGGAGTCACCACGCCCTTTGTCTAACTTTAGCCTTGTTTATGTACGCACTTAACTTGACATTTTCTCCTCAGCTTTCAGCCCAAGGCTTTCTCTCAGACTTGATGCCAGTTTGTAGTTTGGATGTGAATCGTGCAGCGAATGTAGTTGTTGCCGTTTGTACGTGTGTGGGCATCATGTGCAAAGTAACAAACATGACTGTGCTTGTGCATGTTTGATACATGCTGTGTCTGTGTGTGTGTGTGTGTGGTGGCTGGATAATTGGAGTGGCAAAGGCAGTAGGGATTTAGAAAATGTTCTCCTCATTAATCAGGATCAGTGTTCCCTCTCTTAATGATCCAGAAGAGACCTTGTGGTCCCCAAGCCACTTTCCTCTCTTCCTTTCCTCTTCTCTCCCCCCTCCCTCTCTGCTTTCTAGGAATCCCCCTCTCTCTGCACAATTGCTCTCTCTTTCTTCTTCCCTTCATCTCAAGTACCCCGGTCACTGCTCTGCTTCACTGCCCCCTGGCACACACGCTGTGAGGCGGGGGTTATGGGGGGAGGAGGGTGCAAATGGAGTGGGGAGGCGCATCTGTGTGTCACGTCTCTTAGGAAACCCATCTCTCTCCTTTCAACCGGGTAAAAAGAGAGAAATAGCAGTGTTTCCTCTGTAATTTCATGCAGCTGTGGTGCTTGGGGGGATAATTCTAGTTTTGTCCCATATCTGTCGCTTCTTGGGTCTAAGTTTTGTTTCAAGCTGAGCTTGTAGTGCTAAAAATGTTTTTTAATCATAATAAAATCATTACTTCTAAAACATTTGGACTACACTTGCCAAAATTTAGCCTATTTTACAGGAAATGGCTATTGTTTGTCGGGCATGGAAACATTTCATCACTCTTACCTACAAAGAGTCTTTGTGTTCACAGATGGGATTTTCTCAAGGAAAATGTTTGCAGCACATGATATTGTTACATCAAGGTATAATGCTGTTCCCTTTTGAAAAAGCGGGAATATTACATTATCCTGTAATATCAAAGGAACATATGAGGTGATAGAAGACTCCATATCCGAGGCACTCATGTCAGACCGCAGCGTCGCTATTAGGCACTTTGTCAGACGCATTTGGGAAGTGCTCTCTACTTGGCTAATCCAATTGGCTAGATTGATTAGCAGTTAAAAGCCTTTCTTCCTCTGGCCAGAGCAATCCATCCAAATGCTGCCCAGTGGGCTAGCTGGAGCTGGGCTGGCCCGCCTGATCGGTTGGTGCCAGGCCCACTTCCTGTGTAGGGTTTCACCGGGCGCGATCAATACATCCAGACAGCTAATTGGATGAACACTGACACTCACATTTCTCCTCTCTCCACTTTCTGGTTTGGAGAATAAAGGCTGAATATGGCTTTATAAGGGAGTGTCCTGTCAGTTACAGCGGCTAATATAACAGCAAAGTTTATGGGAATGTGTTGTTTGTCAGTTTGGCCATAGGCTGTATCATTCCTGTGTCAGTGTCAATGAATGTGAATGTGGAGGTATGTGGTGGATAGCGATCCACACCACCCCTCCCTCCACTACCACCACACACATACACACAGACACACACACACAAACACACAGACACACAGACCCAAACACTGGATGCTGGATGCCTCTCATAACTCCTGTTTTCCTCTCTCTCTCTTTCGTCTCTCTATTTCTCTCCCCGTCTTTTTGTTTTTCTTTTCTCTGTCTGCTCTGGACATGTCTGGACAGAATGACCAAGTGTGATGTGAGGAACTACCTGGAGAAGATCTACAACGTCCCTGTAGCAGCAGTCCGCACCAGGATACAGTTTGGTGAGTGTCTTGACTGCTGAAGCACATACAGACAGCTACAGAACCTGCAGTAGGTGACTCTTGCTCATAAAATATCTATCTTCCTCATAGATTTACTAATAGTAAAGATACTTATTGTACTGTGATTATCTGTCTACTAGGCCTGCCAACTAATTAGGACGGGTTGGATTAACGAGAGCATGTTGCTAGACTGTTCTGTTTTTGACATTGTTACACAATTCATAATAATCTGTGAGTACTCCATATTGAGACATATACACACAAGTTATCATGAATTTGAAATCCCAGCATTCTGTGAGGCCTACTATAGCCTTGGGCATCATATATTAGCCTAAAGTCACCCCTGCCATAGCCCTTTAATCTGCTGACAGTATGACAGTTCTATTAATGTAATTTTGGTTTTAGCGTGCGGCATTCACAGAAAAGATGGAACAGATTTTTAAGAAGCACAAAGTCAAATTAATTTTGTTTCGGAGGCCGTCAGCGGTGGTTAGCGGCGATTAGCTAATTTAGCCCGCAAGCTAGCAGGTCTTCCCATTGACATGCAGCAGTGGGAGTATTTTCCAGGGGCTAGCTGCGGTAGCGGTTAGCGTGCCTGGCTCCCCCCCCCCATCCCCCCACCCCCCAACACCCACAGCTGCTTATCTGACAATCTGCTGCTGCAGCACTCCAGCCTCCAGCTGTCCCAGGACACCCCGTCCTCCCTCCACACAAACGCATACTATTCACTTAGAAACTTACAGCTTCAGGGCCTTAAGTGGGCCAAACAGGGTTACACAACGTACCCCCCCCTCCCCAATCTCTGCTTCCCTCTCTTAACAGTTAAAGATGATCATAGAGCCAAGGAGAGCGTTATATCATTGACTAAATGATCCTCTTGGCTTTTTATGGGGGGAGGAAACGGCTGGGGTTAGCGCGGACTGTTTTGGGGGATCTTTTACGAGGCTAAGAATTTGCAAGTTCATGGAAGAACAGAAGGAGAGGACGGACGGGGAACTCGAAGGCGGAAAAAGACTGAGGGATGAGCTGACGAGAGGAGGCACGAGCCCCCTCTGCACTGGGCCTGAAGGGCCACGAGGAGCCCCCTCTACCTCTGGAGGAGAGACGGAGAGCGAGACACAGAGGGAGGGAGGGAGGGAGGGAGGGAGAGAGGCGCCTAGCCCCGCTACAGTGTAGAGGACCCATTAAGGCTGTGTTTATTAGGGTTGTGCCATTAAAAGCTTGGGGAAAAGGAAAGCCCCTCGGGAGGGAGGGTGGGATGAAAGCAGTGAGCGACGGGGGGAGAGAGAGGGAGAGAAGAAAGCGAGGCTCAGGGCCCCTGGTGATCCCGAGGTGCGTCAGAGAAGGTATCCCTGCCTGCGTCAGGAGTTCCACTCCATTGGCAGCGTAAAGACGGGAACGGGGAGAAGAGAGGGAGAGAGAGAGGGGCGCAAACGACCCTTTCTTCCCTCCATGGGCGGCGGGGGTATTTTGGAAGGCGTTGCCATGGCTACCCCTCCGGCCTGGGATTTGTAACGTGATAGCTGGCTGCCAAACCGCAATCCCAAAGCGGGAGAATTTGTGCTTGCGTTTGCGAGTGTTGTATGAAAGTTCTGTGTGTGTGTGTGTCTGTGTGTGAGAAGGGCACAAGAGTTGGGAAGGGCTACATGAAATAATAGCAACCGACATTTTACCTGCTTAAGGTGTGTGTGTGTGTGTGTGTGTGTGTGTGTGTGTGTCTCCTGTGTGTTTAGTATTTCTTTGGTGATGGTGATGGGGGGTAATGACTTACCTGTTTACCTAGTTCTTACAAAATTTGGAGCATTTCCCAGTGGATTTCCTCACCAACCTAGTCACACACACACACACACACACAGACACACTCACACACATGCACACACACACACG